>NC_090443.1:786917063-787218510 GCF_031143425.1 Pleurodeles waltl
CAGTGGTGCAAAAGCCTTGTAAATGAGACCCAGAGTTTGGTGTTCCTACACAATTCAGAATATTGGTTCAGCTCTTAACACATTTATTGCCTACATGGCATTACCATCATTCTCTCATTTTAGAGTCCTATGTGTTTAGTCCATGAGTTTGATCTATACAGCTTTTATGTGAAGGAAGAGTGAAAGGGGATTATTTATGCATGTATGCAAGCGGTATTTCCATAACCAAAAGTCAGCAGAGCACTGTACATAGTCAAAGTGTAGCATAAAGTCAGAAAGTTATAGGAGAGGTAGCTGGTATGAGGACTTTTGAAGCATTGTGATTTGGTCTTCCTTAAGGAGGTGAGTCTTCAACTCTTTCTTAAATTGGAGTAATATTGTGGCACTCCAGAATGATATGGGGATGTTGTTCCAGATTCTGGGTGTATAGATGGAAAAGACCTGCTTCCTTGATTTGGTTATTTCTCACACTTGCTAAGCAGCAGTCTGATGGTGTTCTTGCCGTGAGCATGCTAAGTAACACCATAGTTGGGTAGCTTCTCTGCAAAATAAGTGGGGGTGCTGGTTGTCATGGCTTTGAAATTGATGTTGATGGTTTTGAATATGGTGCCTAGCATGGGGAGCCAATGGGGTTCCATCATGATGGAAATGATGTGGTTAAATTTCTTCAGGCCTTTGGTGAGACATAATTTGGTGTGTAGAATGCCCATAATGATGAAAGGTGGGGGTGGGGGCCTGGTTAAATTTCTGACTTTAATATTGTTAGCGCGTCAGACCTTATTTGGTTAATTGCCGTTAATTTATAAGGGGACGCGTTTGTAGGTCAATGAACCTTTTGACTGCGCTTAGAGTAGTTCCTACCATGAGACCCCGTACCAATACAAATCAATAGCAATAACAATCAATGGCATCGACAATCATTAGAGTCAGTAATTTACACACACCACGACCTTTCGGCCATGAATAACCATACCTTTATGTAAAAGTTAGAATGTTTATTTCCCTATATTAACAAAGCTAATATCACGTAACTTAGCCTCAGAATCAATTGGTAAGCATACAGAATAATATTGGCTGCCTAAAGCTCCTAAAGAATCACAATTTAGTCAAAGCTTGGACCACTACACATTCTAAGGTTACAGTACAAAACCAATAGCAAGAATAACTGCACAAGAGAAATGGCATACAATTAGATTCAGCAAAGAAAAGACATCGACTGTTATTACATGTAGCGAGCATATCATCATCAGTGAGTACCCTAACTTACCTTCAAATTAGAATAGCATGGTTGGGCTTCATGCAAAACCAATTAAGTCAACGAAAAAACATCTAACTATGTCTCTATTACTCGTTGGTACCTAGGGACAAAAGCAAATAGACATAGCAATCAGTAACATCGTCTTATACCTTGCCTCTTTATGGTTCAGCAAGCTGTGACAGTCTTTGTGAACTGTACATCAGTTTGTCAACAAGGCATCAGAATTGAGCATTAAAGTTAAAGAAAGCAAAGTCTCTTCATGTAGTTCAGAAAGAACAATATCTTAACGCTCAAGAAGAATAGGGGAATGCCTTCTCTCCTCTCGGTGCAGTCTGGCTACGTTAGATTTCCTAAAACTACTTCCCACATTGCTATTGGTTAAAGAATCATACACTTACGTTGAGTCCAATGAAAGTAGAACCCCAGATCTAAGAAATCATTATTCCCCTCTTCACATGTCGGTGATTGGCTCCTCTTCTACTATTCCCGTCATTGGGCTTGTCAGGTAACAAATCACCTTATACTCCAGTCAGAGCATTCATTGTCTTCTTCTGGGAAGGTCGTCTTTACACACACTAAGTTATACAATGTATCCCTAGCTAGTACAGCATATTCTAGCAAGCAGTTCTCATGAGAAAGAATTTTAGCTACCAACATTAAGTCGATGCAGTGGAAAATCACAATTTAGTTCTCTAAGCAGCCATTTCATAATTTGCCTAAGAAATGCAGCTTGACATGAGGCTGTGCAGCTGGGCCCAAGACCTCGCTAAATTAAGGCATATGATTAATAAAGCAAATACATAATACATGACCATTAATATGACATACTATTACATTAATCCAAACATGAGCTTAACATTTTACATTACTAAGCTGTTAATTAATACACTTTGTATTGGTGGTCACTCAAGTAGGCACATTTCAAATGTGTGCATTATTTTTCTACCTTAACTCATTTTCAATGCAAATTGAGCACTCGGAATACATGAATAGTCATTAGTAAAAAATCAGAGTTAACAATATGGAAAACCTGAAATGGCTTTTCTTTCAGATGTAATATCTTCTGGAAACATGGTCAAAAATAACATGTTAATACCAAATTCAAAAGCGAGAATGCTTTAGGCAGCGTTATTAATGGAATCATTGCTATATTATAAGAGCTTCTGAGAAAGGGAATTGTAATCTGAAAAACTGTGTTGTATGAATGTTAAGAGAGCTAGCGCGTAGAGAAGCTGCAATGCGCTGACCTTTGGGATAATATGAATTATTAAATTGAAAAAGCGTCATCTCTGATCACAGCAGTACTGAAATAAGGGGAAAAGGCACACAGTAAACAGAATTCAGAAACAACAAAAAAGACTGTATACCATCACCGAATTCACATGGGCTCCTTAGGTTACTCGTGTACCAATGCAGAACTAAAAAAAACAGGCGTTATATAAGGCTTTCTAGAATATTAATATAATTAACCAAATTTAATTTCAAAATAGTCGAACCATTGTTCAAAATTGTTAAGGTTTGCAAGATATTGTCTTGTTGTGTAGATAGGAATCATGTCATATCTAGTGTTTACAAAACGTGGGAGAAAGTTGGGTAATGTAGGTCTGTGAAAAACACAAGATGGAACTACAATTTTTAAAAACGGTTTTACTAACGGATATACCGCTGACATGTTTCTCTGCAAGGGTTTCAAATGTTCTTATGGTCCATACTTTCTATAAATGTAAAATCGTTTGTGTTTGAAAGTTGTAGACGTATTACATATGATTAGCCAAGGGAGAGACCCGTGTTTGGATTTCAGCAGGCCTTATACAGAACAGGACGTTTAGAGAGCATCGTATTTGCTTTATACACATAAGTGGATGTAACTCTATTTTGTGTTGCATCTCATACTAATGGTCAAAGGGTTGCTTAAAATATCCCCCTGCGACCAAAAATGGGGCATTCATTTGATGAGGTGATGTTTCTGTAATTTGAGCTAATACATTTTGGTTCTTGTTCTGAATGAAAATGAAAAATGACGGGAAACAGACCACAATTTACCTATTAATTCCTCATTTCGAGTTTCTGCTATCCTGGTATTGTAAGTCCCATAGTGTTGAAAATCCAGGCCGTTTGTAATAAGGGCCACTGTCCTCTCTTGATTTATGGATACATAGTTCACACATGCTCATTGTTATGCTGAGCCCTAGGATTGGACACTCAACTATTCTTTTAGAAAATCTAAACAATGGGAAAAGAGAGAACAATGCCTTCCCTGCCTACACCTGTTCTTTCAATGCATTCAGGAATGTACATACCTCAGCAGTGTTCGTACACACAATTAATCATGTTTGTACCAACTGCTGGCACAACCAGTGCTCGATTGCCTGGGACGCATATGTTATGCTAATTGACACATCAGCAAGGAGAAATCCATTGGTTTGGTGGTACTTGAGAAGCCACTTTTCATGTGTGATGATCTGTAGCCCTCCATATATAGGTGGAAGCTCTACACTGATGATTTCTATTGAAATGCAACAAATATTGCTTTAAAGAACGACCTCCTGTACAAGGTGTTAACAGGCAAAGTAACCTCTAAAGTCCACTTTTTAAAATCCAGAATAGATGACATGAAGCACACTAGTTAAGTCCAGCATTCTGAAGGTTGAAGCAGCGTGCCTTCACGTTTAATGTATTTTACATTATTTGTATAATTCTTTATGTGTTGATGCCTCAAAGGAGCTACACAAAAGAGTCTTAGACCTATAACCAGTAAATGCAACACATTTGATAACTTTCTGAAATTAAGGGCCTGATTTAGAGCCTGGAGGACATGCTACTCTGTCACAACGGTGACATCCGTCACTGTTGTCTGCTAAGTTCCAAATCAGGCTCTAAGTTTCAATTCTTCGGTCAAAATTAGAAGACCCACAACTATGGTGTGCACACGTTTCGGTTGATTGAATAGGTAGTAGTCGTAGATACGTCAAGGCATTTACATGTCACCAAAGTCTTTTTATGTATAACTCTTCTCATGCACAGCAACCTGCTTGTGCTAACACTCAAGACATGATCGTTTTTCAACATCTTTAGAGTGATTTTGGGTATTCATGGGCAGACTTTAAAGGGATATTGCATTAATTGAGCTGTGAATTATTAATACAACCATCTGTAAAAATGATTTAATCTTTGCCACCAAATAGATGTTTTCTATGCTCAAGAGGTGGATTTGCTAGCAAAATGTAATCAAGCACCGCAAGAAAGAGGTACAGAAGATGAGCAGCAAAAAGTACACATATCCATATCCTATTTCCAGGCCCCTGAATATCTAATACATCACAGTGTAGTCCTCTAAAAGCTCATGATAAGAAGTCAAATGATTTCAAGTGCTGTGCAGGATGACTTTGGTTATATTGTTCACCCACACCCACCTCTCTTTTATCCTCTCTTTTATCCTCTCTCTAAAATATCCATTGAAAACCAACATTAGTTTCACAGTATTCACTTAATTTTCCTTGGTATTTTTAATATGAGCAAAGTCGCAAATTTGTATGCAGAGTTATGTGCAGGAAACAGTTGTGCATAATGGACGCCAAATAGTACATTTAATGTGTGAGAAAGTCATCCTTTTAGTCTGATCACTCCATTTATTTCCTGACTTATACTGGTGGTAACTGACTCTGACTATGCTCTGGGCTATGATTAAAAAGGTATTTGGTACTGTGTATAATTACAATTGGCACTGACATTCCCCGTAAGTACCTATTATATAATAGGGCAAAGGGGATGCAAACTACCTATAAATTCATAGCATATAATAGGGCGGGCATGTTTAGAGGCCCAGCAGATATCCTGCTCTGGAATGTGAACTACTGTGTCCCCCTTCTGTCGTTTGTAAAGGCAGCCCTGCCTAGCAGACTGCCTTTAAAAAGTCAAATGTGTGCAAATTAGACTTTTGGATTAAAGGTACTTCCAAAGTGGTAATTTACCTTATTTTTACATAAGTCATCCCTAAGGTCTCCCCTAGGTGCCCTAGGGTGGGGTGCCATGTAACTATAAGCAGGGACATTATAAAATATATTTTAGATGCCCTGGTGAGGGAAAAACTGGCAATTTTGTTTTTCCCATTGTAGATCCTCAGCTCTGTAGGCTAACATTGGAATATGTTTATTTAAGTATAAATATTGCTAAGAGGGAGCTAGAAATATCCTTCAAGGACTCAAAAGATTGATAATGATAAATACAAAAAGTTTTCACTGTTGTGTTTGTCATAGCTATTGCAGAAAAGAAGTTACAAAACTTTCTATTCTGTGAGCCAAAATGTCAGCCTTCTAGCAGTCTCAACATGATTAGCCAGGCTGCTTTGATGAGGTGATAAGTGGCCTGCATTGAGCAGAGGTTATCTGGTGGGGGGAACTCTGCAGGGGGGAACTCTGCAGCTGCAGAGCAAAGGCCAGAAAGGGGCTGGGTAAGTCAAACTGGGCTTCTTAGAGAACAATACCGAAAGGAATGCCAGCCAGGCCTACCCCCATTTCCTGTACCCCACAGCCAGATGGCAGGCTAAGGAATAGAATTTGCAGAGTATCTGGAGGGGGAGTGTTAATGAAAATGAGTCACACCAGTAGGTTGCTTTAGCCAGGTCTTACTCTGCTGGAGAGTAATCCTCCATCTTGGATTTTGAAAGTGCACTGCTTTGTAGGACAAGAATATGTCACATTTTGGAGGAAGCTGTCATGCTTTTGGTTAGCACCCTACATTTCATTGGAAGGCGTGCCCCCCGCTTGTTCCCCCAGACCTTTGAATAAATATGTGAGAGCTGCATAGTAACTCAAATCTGCTGCCTGAAATTACAATGAGAAGAAGGACTGCCCTGCTGGAACCCTAGTCTACACCAAAAGGACTGCTCTCTGAAGGACTGCTCCTGCTGCGCACTGGTAAGCACAGCCCTGAGGACTTTACCTTGCTTTAAAAAGGATTAAGGACTGGGCATCCTGAAATCAGCAGGTTAACAGAGCTTCCCTGCGCTATCTCCACAAGAAATCTCCCAGCCTGGAGTGCAGCCAGTAGACTTTTAAGGATTTGGCAAGTGCATTGTGGGAATTGGGGTCAAAAATTCCAAGAACCCTCTCAGAGCTTGTCAACCCTTGGATATGTGTTTTTGACACTTTGAACCCTCAAGCTGAACTTCAGGAACAGGTTTCAGCAGTTTGAAGCAACTTTTGGAGAAAGCTCCATAAGGTGACTGTCAACAAGAGCCAAGCAGTTGCTAACAAACAGTGACCTCGGCCAGAATTTCAGGTTCTCCCTGCTGATGCTTCAGAGCTTTTCTCCATCAGTAAGACTTGACTGGGGCCCCTTGGAAAATCAAGCTGACAATGACAAGAAGCCTCACCTGACAACAAGAGAAAATCCTCTGATGTATACAAGCAGGACCCCATCGCGGTTGGCCTCGAATTGTGACTTGGTCCCAGTCCAGTGCGACCAGATGTCCCCGGTTAGCACTATTGGCTTTTAAGCACTAGAAAGCACATTTTTTAATTTAATAATAATATTCTTATCTCTGGTGCCCTATTTTGGATTTTTGTCATTCTGGTGTCTTTTTAAAGCTAGAGATATTTCCTATTTTTATACAATGGGTTCAGACGTTTATTGTGTGTTTTTCTTTTACTAATTCACTGTATTTATGTATTTAAATGCTTTACATACCTGTCTCCTAAGTTAAGCCTGCCTGCTCTCAGCCAGCTACTAAGGGTTGAGCCAGGGGCTAATGTATTGAGACCTTGACTGTACCTTATGTTGGGGTTGTGGCCTTATTGCTAGTGGTGTTGTATGCTTATCCCTACTAATGATCCATCATCCAACATAATGTAAAGCACACAAGGATAAAGTGAAGTTCTACCTCATGGGTTTTTATATTGGTGCTCTGTGACATTGCTATAGTACAAAACGCTTAGAAAACTATTCATATACTATATATAGTATAATCTGTGCTGACAGTGCAGTGCAGTGCGTGCAAGAAAGTAGGTACGTCAATATATGATTTTTTTTTTCAAAATATTGTCATTAAAAATTTTCCTAACTGGGAAATATATCAAGTGTTCCATGTAACCGTCTCATTACGTATCAAAAATTGTTGGGTCATATTTCACGTTTACAGGAGAGAGTGAATAAGTGCTAAACACACTGTGTAGCCCAAGAACTTCCCAGGCTGAATCATTTTTAAAGGACTGTAGGGCATAAATTGTTCATAAATGTTCTTGATTTAATAGAACAAAGAAATCCAATTGGAAATATGTTAGGGTTTCAGGCAATGTCCGTCCGTCGTTCGATACAATCAGGAAAAAAAGCCATGTCAGATATAACACTCCCTGTACATGTGGAAAATATAAAGAGTCATGCACCTATTAGTCAATGTCCTTGTGTGGACACAAATTGTGCCACTGAGAAAGAACAAAAGGAGGGTGCAGGCATGCACCTAATAAATATCTAGGAGGGAAATTAACTGGTACCTAGTCAGAAAAAGCAATTGTAAGTGGAAGATCCCTAGGGAAAGTGGTAATGCACAAGTCTTAGGAAGTGAAAATCAACAGCAGAGATTTGTCAAAGTGATGATCAGTACGCGTCCTAAGGGGAGTAATCAATCACTATTACGCGTTTCTTAGTATAAAAATAATGTTAGCGGGTTGTGGTCCCAGACAACTGCTTCCCACAAGGTGCATCCTCAGTGTGTAGTTTAATGGGCAGTAAACACTGAGCCATTCATCCTGAGCTACTAGAAACAGAACATAAATAATTTTCAGAAAGTTAAACAAACCAGAATTCCGTTGTCATTGGCGAGAAGCTGACCACGTTGATCACCATAAAGAGCCGGATACAGTAACTGTGATGTCCGCTAAAGGACTATTTGCTGAATTTATTTGACGTGAATGCCATAGTCCATTGCACTGAAAGTGAATGACAATAAACATATCTTTGGTAAGCTAGGAGTATATCTGAATTTGCATCATACATAAAGTCATTTTTTTGGTGATGAGTGGAAACTGCATTGTCAAAATACAACGATCATACAGCAAATAAATAATTTACTGAGTTTTAGTAATCGGTTTTACTAGAAAATAGTTTTTTTCCGCAAAAAATGTCAAATCGCATCATAGAAGCCTGATATGTAAGATGAGGCAAATGCGCCGATTTTTAAGACTTAACCTAAGTGCCTCGCTGATATTGGACAAAATGCATACAAAACACCACATGGGCCATGTTTGCTGACTCATTCAGACTGAAATAAAAGTTTGCAGAAGATCAATTCATCTTCACTTAATAAGAGAAGAAAAATCAGAGATGTTGCTGTTTTTCACAACAGGCCTTACTCGCCCTTATTTGCCATCTGCAGTGCGAGTGTGTGCCTGGAAATGTTCAAAGAGAGGTGCATTGAGAGTTGGGCATCAGATGCTGCTTCAATGCTGAAATATCCTTTGTTTGACTGTGTGTGTGGTCTGCCATAATGATAGCAAGGGCTGGGACATCTGACAAAATTGAACACGTGACGTCTTACAGGTAGAGAAAAACGTACAATGTGTCGATATTTGTAAATGTTCTGACCTGACTTTTTTCCACATTTAAAGTGTCGTGTTACATTTATTGAACCTCAGTGTTTTGTGATGGCGTAATATTCTGATTGTTATGTGCTCCTACCACATAGTTCCCCAGTTCTCATTTTATTCTCTTAAGCCTGTTGCTCACAAAACTAAAGGCATTGACACAGATTAGTCTGTCATTCTTGATGTTCTTTTAATTTGGTTGCAGGAGCTCTTCATGAGGGCAGTATCATGCCTCTTTCCATGCTTTCTTGACAAAACATTTGGGGTTACATTTTGAAGTCTGTTTTTCCTGAAAAACGACATTTTTGTATAGCAGTGATGGCTACAACAGATTAATAAAGACGTTCCTTGGAATACTGAGCGATGAGTGTGGCAGAGGGCTGGTCACATACAAATTATGAAGCTGAGTGTCATCAACTTAAGAATGACCACCAGACTCACACTGTTCATTTAAAACACAGCTGTCACTCTGCCATTAGGCCATCTCTGAGGCATGATTGATAAAATAATCTACTTAGTTTTCTGCTCTGTTAGGGGCTGGTATATCAAGTAAAATAATCTGATTGAACTCTGCTTCTGAAGTATGTCTGATATGTTAATTTATTTCTAGAAAGATCAGTAACATGAGAGCATGAAATTAATTTTTTAAACTTTGAAGAGCCTAGATATATTGAGCTCTATTCACAAAGGTCAATTTGAATATAAAGGTACAGTTTAGAGAAGATAGAACATTTTTACACCTAAACAATTCAGAACAGGATTACTGGCAGCCTACAATCAAATGAGCTCTGAACCAGTATACCTCCCTATATTTTTTCCATTTAAGATCATCCTGGGTGGGGTGGATTGATGATGTGTCAACTTCGGATTGGGCAGCAGTGCATACTTTCTGGAACTTGTCAACCGCACCTAAAAGCCGACCACAATGGAAAACTTTGAGAAGCTCTGGAATCAGCAGAAGCTAGGGACGGATGCACTTCTCATAGATCAACCCATGTCAGGAGTGGTGGCATACTTTGGAATTGAACTGATGTGGACCATGTGGACAAGTCTTTTCTGAGCAAGTGACACTGGCTTTCCCACATTCTTTGGGGGTCAGTAGACGGTGGACCTATTGGGGACAGTTATGGAGAGGGTTCCCTGACAATTCTGTGGATTGGTCGAGAGGGAGTTACCCCTAAGTGGAGACACATTGATTCTGAAGGATGAGTCTGTTCCCGAGGAGTGCATTCTGTAGCTGCCCTATCACCAACTAGTCTGCTGGGTTGGGTTAAAGCACCAGGAGGATTGTGATGTGCTTCCCTCTCTTCCCATACTTGAGTGGAGCCATGGAGCACACCAAACCATAATCTCTGAGCAAACAGATGTGGGTGGGAGAGGAAATTGAGTCAGCTTCAGTGCCAGTACACAAGAGTAATGTTGGGCTGAAGAGTGTCTTAAGTGAAATAGATCAACCAAAAAAGGGGTCAACCTGATGCAGTCACAAAAAAGATTGTTGTGTGCAAAGAATCAGCGGGGTCAATCAATTTCACTATAACCCTGTATGCAGGTAAAAAACATGTTGACATTTAGGAAAATTGGTGGCCCAGGGGGAGTAGGGGCACCACCATTAATTTAAAATAGGTCTTGGGCCCTCATAGAAGCTTGTGTCCCCTTTCTGGTCTGTCAATGTGCATCTCTTGATTCAGGGAATTCATGACATCAGGATAGTGTTGCTGTGGTTTGTAGCACTTTGCTTCTAGATCGTGCAGCTGTTTTGTATCAAGATAAAATTTAGAAGAAAGACTCACAGCTTGCACGATATTGGGAGCATTGATGTTTTTATTGACAAGAACAGTATTACATGTTGTTGGAGTTGGCTTTTTCTAAATGGGCCTCCCCAACCTTTTTGCCTTCACCTTCCTGTTTTCTGAACCTGTTTGTGTTGGCTTTTAGGTCTCTGCACACCTTATCACCCCTAACCAGTGGTATGGTGCTTGTGCTTTCTCCTTTAGACATAGTAACATTAGCTGGCACCCAATTATCACATTTTACCACGTTTAATTTCCTTTTAAGTCCCTAGTACAGTGGTACTACATTTATTAAGGGCTTTTGAATTAAATGCTACTAGTGTGCCTGCAGCACTTATTATGCCACCCGCTCAAGTAGCCTTATAAACCTAGCCATTGCAGGATTTGTGTACATCTTTAAACTGCCATTTCTACTTGTACAATTAACCTTTTGCCAGGCCTAAACCTTCTTTTTAATATATATCTTGGCCCTAAGCCCATAAAACAGGTTGCCCTAAGCCCATAAGACAGGTTGCAGTGTATATAAAAATCTGAATACATACTTTCACATGTCCTGTCACATGTACTTAAAAACTCTTAAATAGTTTTTTACTACTACAAGGCCTGGCTCTCCCATAAGACTACATTGAGCTAATTTATTGGGAGTAGATAGGAATGTTAAGTTTGGTGTCTAAGGAATTGGAATGTAAAACCCCCTTCAATTGTGAAAAGGCCACTTTTTCCAACCATTTGGTGCCTGTATCCTGATTCACATGAAAAGGTTCAGCTGGCAGTTCATCTTTGTGTATTGCTCCAAGACAGTGTGAAAAAGGAGAATAGGTATTGGTAGGATGGACCATCTCTGACTTGATGAGAGGGGGGATCAGTCACCCAGCACATTCACACATACCAAAGACTCTGCTTGAGAACAATCACAGTGGGTTTGAAACTAGTCCATTATTCCCTCTGACAAGCCGGGGCCAGAGGAAGGAGTCTGGAAATTCCAAACACTTCTGGGGGTGGATCCCTCCATTTCAAAGTGGGCACTAGGTAGAAATATAAGACCCACAGTCCCAACTCTTCGGGGCACCTCTGGAAGACTAAGAAGGACTGGTGCACTGCTCAGTAGGAAGGGCTGCTACTCTGTTGCCCTGCTGCCTGAGCAAAAGGAATGGACCAGCCCATTTATCCCAGGACCACCAGAGTGACTCCAGGGGCAAGTTGAAAGGCCTCTTGATCAGAATCCCAGAAACAGAAAAGGCTCCAACCACCTTGAACCCAGCACCTGGACGCAGTCTGCTGTGGGTCTTGCCCCCCAAGTGGTGCCCTCCCAGTCCTTTGCTCTTGGAAGTGGGCTTGAAAGTGCTTGAAAGTGCTCTACCTGCACAGATGTGGTCAGAACTGCTGCAGTGTGACTCATCCACGATGCTGAACCTCACATCGCAGATGGCAATCTCAGAGTTGCCACTGCGCAACACATCAACTCAGGCCTTCACATCTCAAGCTCCCCGCCAATGGCATCCTTAACAAAGATGTAGGACTCTGCATTGCAGCTCTATATCTTCTTTTGAATGACTAGTGCACAACTCATCCTCATCGCAGGACTTCGCATCACAAGATCTCAACAATGACACAGGACTCCGCAACCCAGTTTTGCCGCTTCTGTGAGCTGCAGGACCTCAAAATGCTCCACAAACTAGGATTTAAAGTACTTTGGGCTAGATGTATGAGGCAAATGAATACCAATTCATAAATTGAAACTCTTACGAAATTCCAATTTATGAAACAGTATTTGGTATGTACGAATGTGAGCCATTGGCCATTACTGATTCGGTATGAGTCACATTCACCATTAGGGAAATCCCAAATAGCTATTCGGTAAATAGTGAATCGTGTTGCAAATGTCAAATTTTGACCTGGCAGTGAGTAGTGACATCACAAACAGGATGTAGAATAGCAGCAGTCTATAAGAACACTGGGGAACTTTGAGACAGGTGATGTCAATCCAATCCAATTAGGATCAGCACCAATCTTACCCATCCACCACTGGAAAGGTGGAAAATGTGCCAGCAGAATCATAAGAAGAAGGAGGCCCTTCGAGGTAGGAAGAGAAAATTTAAATTTTCTGAGAAAGAGTTGGAAATACTCACTGAAGATTGTGTTTCCAATCATGATACCTTGCTGGTAAAACATCCATCTCTGTGCCAGAGGCCAGAGGCACAGAAGAAAAAAATGTGACTGAAGATCCTGAAGTGCATAAACTCTTTGGGGGTCACACAGAGATATATAGAACATATACATAAAAGGTGGTACAATCCCCATGCCAAGGCCAAAGAGAAGTTGGCAACCCAGAGAGCCGAAGCCTGTGCAACAGGAGGAGGACCTCTAACTCAGTTACCATCAACTTCTCTTGAGGAAATTATCAAGTCCACTCTGGAGCCAGAAACTGTGCCTGGACTCAGCAATATTGCCACTTCAGAGGCTCCTGCTACCTTAAAAGGTAATAGTCATACAGATACTTACAGTGTTACAATCACATGTTTGCAGCAATGTGAGAGGCAATATTATAACTATGTTAGGCTGGGAAATGTTTACCTATGATAGAATACAATAAATGCACCATTAGAAGTGTAGGCATACTCTAGTAGTATGCTATGACGTATGTGGTATCCAATTAGGGCACCCACAGCACAAAGCAAACATATTGTAGTTAGAATGACACAAACAAAGGTTACACAATATGTGTTTACAAATATTTTCACATTGCACTTCTATACAGATATTCCACCACAAACAGAACATGAGTCTGCAGGAGACGGTCAGGAAGATACGTAGATGTGCAAAGAAGAGGGGACTGAATCAATTATGCCACATGCATCACCCGAGGCAAAGTAGCATTCCTGTACATAGCAGTCACACACTACCCTTTGATGAAGTGGATGATGCAGGAAGTCCAAATGTCACAGAAAAACCTGCATTGAGGCATAGGCAGCTGCACAGGGGTCGTTGTGTCAGCCATTGCAGTGTTGTCAGGTAAACTAATCCTAGATCAGGATCCACACAACATATGGGCAATACCACACAGTTGTTTGGTGGTCTTGAAGTCTCTCTGTTGAAGGTAAAGCATCTATACCACAAGTAAATGAGAATAATGTCAAAAGAAAACATCTGGATTACAAAGAAGCATCACAAGTGACTTCCAACATCTAGCAACAGCCATTGAAGAATCTCACAAGTCTCTGGAGGCAAAACTGTACTCTATGACAGAGACTATGAACAATTTATGTGGCCATATGCCAGAAGACAATGCAATGCACAGATATCATTTATTTTCACAAATGGCTATTTTGGTCAGTCAATAAATCGTCTTGCACAGGCTACATCAACACTCTCATGCTATATTATAGTGTTGCATTTCAAAATGGATCACTATAGTGGAGATGTAGCACAGGGCCTACCGTAACCACTACAGTAGAGAGTTTACAAGCTACTCAAATTGTACCAGGTGGAGCCTTTGGGCTTGCCAAAAGTGAGACACTATCTAGTATTAGCAGTGTTTCTGAGAATGAGGCAATGAGTGTGCATTGCAGTAGATCACAAGGTGATGTTGTTGTTAGTGAAGGTTCTACTACACCCATGCAACAAAGTTAAGTTCTTAGTAGTTGCAAACATTAACAGGTCTTACATTTTCAATACATATTGTTTAGTCACTTTTGCCATTTCAGAAACATATGTACTGATGTTTTTCTTCCATTTGAACATCCGAACAGTGAAAAGGATTGTTAACTTCCTTTACAACCTGAAAACTAAAGGTTATGAAGTGCAGCACTGCACTTGTGTTTAGCATTATGCAAAAAGAAACAAGCAGCATCAATGACATACCTTAAAAGTATTTGTTTGTAATGGCTTTTACGTCATTTGGTAAATGTAAAGTTTGGTGTCTCTGGACTCACAATTTAAAACCACAACTTATGGAAAGTTGGATTTTAAATTGTAAGTCTGAAAAATGCACTTTTAGAAAGTTGGCAATTTCTTACTTTCAGTAACCATTCTGTGCCTCTGCCTGCCGCTAAATACATGTCTGGGGTGGTTGATAGTTTGGCTTTGTGCATTCCCTCTAGACAGTTACACACAAAGGGAGCTGAGTTGTGCCACTTACATCATGATGGCACATCACCAGGCTGATGGGTCTTTCTGGGCTAGATGGGGGGTGGGGAGCTGACACTTGCACCTGGATATGGCTGTGAGTATCCCCACACAAAGAGCTGCATAACCCCCTCTGGAGTATCTGGAATGAGATAGGAAGGGCAGGGACCATGTGCACTTCAAAGGCCTCTCTTTGGAGTCTTTCCTGCTTCAAATGCACAACTGGATATGAATACTGGACCCCAAACCTCACCAAATCTTTACACTTCTGGATATGAGGAAATTCTGTCAGGAAGATGGGCTACTGTGCTTCTATGAGGGACTGTTGCTTTGTAGAACTGCTTTGCTGTGTTGGCCTGCTGCCTGCTGCCTATTGCCTCCTGGGAGTGAGAAGGATTGGACTTGCCTCTCAACATCATCTAAAGAATTAAAGTGACTCCTTACAAGGCACTACACAACATAGGACCGGCATACCTCAAACACCGCCTCGCCTTCTACATAGTCAACAAACATCTCCATTCTTCCCAGCTCTCCCTCGCAAAAGTTCCCAAGATCCAGAAAAGCACAGCAGGAGGAAGATCCTTCTCCGACCTTGCAACCCGGACATGGGACATGCTACCTCTCAAGCTCAGACAGACCGCATCACTAAAACAGTCACGAAGGACCTCAGGACCTGGCTCTTCGAGCAGCATGCCCACAAACAGCACCTTGAGACCCTACAGGTGATTAGCTGCACTTTAGAAATCACTGATTTACTGATTGATTGATTGACTCTAAGGGCCTGTTGACTTACCTCCTGTTCTGAAGTCTGAGGGCCATCAGAAACCACCTAGAACCCTGCTCAGCTAAGGTGTTCGCTGTGACAAAGTGCATTGAATGGTTCAATTTGCAGTAGTTCAGGACACAGAGGAACAATAGGATGTGAGCAGCTGTTGTTCGCGGTGCTTTTGATTAAATGTATGTTGTGACAAAAATAGATGCATGGATGCTTTGTGCAATAAGCCATCACACAAGATGACAGATTTGCATTTCCTGTAATCATGCATAATTTCACATAATTGTGAAGTAAATTGACGTATTACACAAAAGCAAATTATGCAGATTTCACATGCTCCTCCATTGCATTTACCCAAAGTCCAAAAAACAACCAACCCCCAGGTTTGATGCTGTGACGGTCTCTCTTCTTGTCCCCAGAAGAGAGAGGCACTGTTCTAGGAACCAGGTGTCTCTTTAGCCATAACTGTCTGAAAGCGAAATGAAGCCTACTCACAACTGCCCATTTAAGTCTTCTTCACATAAAGTATTGTGTTCCCCTGCGACAGTGACCAACAAGCCAGTTAGATAACCCCTAGAAAGTAGTTTCAGTAGCTTTATACCAATGAATTCCAGGAGTGCATACTTCTTTCACCATCAGTCAAGCACTTTGTTCTTTCTTACTTCAGGTATTCTTCAAGAAATGTCTGAGGAAGTGGTGACAAGATGTCATATTTTCCTGTGCGTGTGCCATTTCTTGATAACTCTCTATACCCGGTACTGGCTGAATTCTCATGAAAGCTTAGTATACAGTTCTATAAGTTCCTCTTTCTCCTTAGTGTAATCCTCCAAAGGAGTCCCTCATTCAAGATAACCCTAGCCAAGTATCCATTACAGGAGCATATTGTTCTGTCCTGGGGCCACCCCTATGGAAGTGAGAGAACACACCCCTCTACCTGTTCCAGCAACCAGGTTTCTGTTCTGCAACAGAAGGAGCAGACTAGATTATTGTCACTTGTATTCCCATTTAGGATTTCCATGGGAAACGAAAGGTGGTTGTGCAGTCCTTTATATAGGATATGTTCCTGCACTCTCTAAAATGATGCATCCCATATAAATGGCTGTTTACACTACAACAGCTTTCTTGTCCTCAGAAGGGGTGTTTTTGTCACATAACAGGCCAACATGTAAAGGCTCAGTAGGATACTAACTATCTATACTTGAGAAAAGAATTACAGTTACTGAAGAGTTGAATTTATTTAGGTTCAGTTGACTCAGAGGAACCACACAATTCAGGTCCAGATTTACAAGCCCTGGCCCCACCGGAACATCACTTTCCGTGACACCTTCTGTGCAATGGATGCTACTGTGGGCGTTCCAATGCAACACCCATTGCTTTTAACTCTGCCTCAGATTTACAAGAAGGCATAAATCTTTTGGAGCGTCAAAAACTAACACCAACCCAGGGGTGGTGTTAGAATGGCATAACGAGGATACTTTTTTATTCCTCCTCGTTTTTTGCTCTTTCTATGTGTGTGGTATTTTGCAGCACACATAGAAGGAACAAAAGGCCATGAATGATTGTTTATGTGCAGGAAGGTGTCCCTTTCTGCACATAAACAAGTGTTCAAAAATTACGCATTGGTACTTCTATGTGTGCAGCATCCTGCAGCACACATAGAAGTACTAAATCACCATTGTAGACACCTTCCTGCACAGAAACAATCTTTTCCCTCAACCAAGACACCCTTGCACTGTGTTGCAAGTATGCCTGCACTGCCACAGGCAGCTTAATTCAGCGCCGGAACAGGAGAAACACTGGGGTGCATCGTATTCCAGTAAATATGGCGCACCCAAGCATTTCAAAAGTGGCACAGCGCAGCGCTGCTATTTTTGGTGCAGCACTATGCTACACAACTTTGCCATAAATCTGGGCCTCAATTTTTAAGTTAAGTGTTTGTGTAGCAGTAAGTAATTGAAAAATGGAAACAGTCAAGTCCTCAGTGATTTACTAAAGTCTCATTAATTGGACACTTGATGAAGATGGTAAGGTTAAGAGTTCCATTTAGTGGAGGCAACAGTGTAAAACATTCTGCCACCGATAGTTTTATGATATTTGAAAATGCTTTGAAAGAATTTACCTTTAGGTCCAAACTAATGAGATAAAGGAGTTAGATTTAGCAGAAATAGTTTTATGTACCAAGCGCAATGATTGAAACTGTCAGCCACAGTCAGCCAGTAACATGATACAAATGCTACAGTAACGTGATCTTGAAGACCAAGATCCATGGCAAATCATGCTGCATAATTCTAAATTAATTCTAACCTTTAAAACTGATAAACAAATGTACAATAGTCCAATTGGATCGAAATAAATGCATTAAGAAACGAACCTCCACCCTGAAAGAAAAGGCTTGCAAAATCCTGTTAAAATAACGAAGTTCAAAGAAACTGACTTACGAATGATGTCTGGTCATTGTCAAAAAGAAATCATTTTCGATTATTGTCAGAGGTGGAGTCATATACCCAAGCTTTGGTACTATAACTGGGCCTCACTGAATGGGGTGGGTTTGGTATCTAATGCATAAAGGAATAACTCAAACAAAAATATTGAATCCGATAAGCTGACAGGATCCCACAGAGATTGAAATGTTGTGGCAAATGATAGAGGCTTTGTCACATACAAACCAGCCCTGGCGGGTAAAGTAAAATAGGGATGTGAGATTTGAAAGGATTGTTGTGAAAGAAAATTTGCAAACAATGTCAGTGCTGCGTTCTTTATCTCCAAATCAGACAGCCTGGATAAAAGAGACTAATGGCAGGAAGTATAATAAAATTAGTCACTAAGATTTTGGAATCAGACCAACAGTGAATGCCATATAAGTCCGAGAAAACAGCCAAGACAGAGCTGCACCCAGGATACTTATAAAAGGGGTTTTTTCAAGCAGCTGGGGCAAAGGTGATAGCTGGTAGTTTACCGGATTGCCTAGGACTAAGGAACCCTTTCATTAAAAAAAAAGAGGTTACACGGGTCGATTTCAAAGACTCATACACCAGTCTGGCAAATTGTGAAGCCTTAATAATTGGAAACATGTACTCCGAAAAACAACAGTTAAATAGTTTGACAGGTTAAGCATAATGGAATCATTTCCTATTATAAAGACTTTGCCAACTATTAAGTTTAAAGGGCTCATTAATATCTCCCTACCAATAGGTAGTTCACTCATTTCAGTTGCAAAATGCTTAGAATCAATTGCCATGTACTCTTAGACCTGACACCATTGGGAGAAAGTCCATCAGACGTGTAGCCTTCACCACTCCTATCTTTCAGCATTTGTTTTTGTTGACTTTAGGACTCTGTACACTTTACCATTGCCAACCAGTGCTAAAAATGCTTGCCCCCTCTCCTTAAAACATAGTAAAATTGTCCTACACCTAATTGGCACATTTCATTTATTTGTAAGTCCCTGGTAAATGGCACTACAAGTAAATGCTGTTAGTGGACTTGCACCATTATTGTGCTACCTATTACATTACGTTAAATAATTTCCCTGGAGTGCCACCACAGCCTGTCGTGCAGTTATAAAGTGCCAGTTTAACCTGGCAAAACAAACTTTTGCCAGGACTAATCCTTCTGTTTTAGCACCTATACATCACCCCCAGGGTTGGACATAACACCTCTTAGCTAAGGCAGGGTGCATTGTATTTAAAAGGTAGGGCATAGGCACATAAGGCTTACATGTCATGACAGCGAAAAACTCTTAATGTTGTTTTTCACTGTGGTAAGGTCTACCTCCCCCATTGACAAATAAGGAGTACCTCATTACATTTAATAAGTGGCAACTTTGGGTTGGGAGCATATGGAGATGTTTTGTTTAGACTCAAATTAATTGTAATTCAAAATCCTTTTAAATAGTAACATTGGATTTTAAGTCACAATGATAAAAATGGCACTTTTGGAACAACTATTGCACTTTCTTGTTCTAACAATATGTGCCTTCTGCTAGTACCCTGGGTCACGTGAAAGTGAATTGCTCTGCTGTTGGTGTTTGTGTATTCCTTCCAGAAAGTGACACAAAGAGGACTAGATGTAAGGAGATAGGCCATCGTGCCAAGATAGTGAGGGTAAATGTATGCCCTGCCCCACATACAAATCACAGGGTTTGCCTCCAGAACAAACAAAAGGACCTGACACCAGTCTTTTGTTACCCCAAACAGTTTGTATCTGTAACAAGGGAAGAACTGTCCAGAACCAGATAACAGGGAAGGATAGTGCGTCCCTTCACAAAGTCTGGCACCATGTACAAGTATTGGACATCGAGAGCCACTCTTCAGAACACTTCTGGACCAGTGGAAGATGCAGAAGAAGGGGTGCGCTCCAGCCCTGATGCTGGACAGACTGCACTGCTACTGAAAGACTGCCCTCCTGCCTGAGGAAGAAAGACTGGACCAGCTCCTTGAACCCATGAACACCAGAGTGACTCCAAAGTGTAGCTGGCTGGTCTCCTGTGTAAGTTACAAGGACACAACAAGCTCCAGAATCCTTCAACCCTGCTGTGGGACCTCTGCTGGAGTATGTGGCCCCCCAAGCAGTGAACCCCAGGGACTGGACTCTTGGAAGTGATGTTGGTGGTGCTGCTCCTGCCTAACCCTAAAAGCTAGTACTTAGACATGTTTAAAGCAAACTGCCTGGACAACATGCAGGAGACTTGGACCTACCTGCCAACCGGTCTGCCCAAGGTGCATCACCGGTCATTCTGACTTTGTGGTATGTCCTACTTTGTTCTTCTAAGCAGTAGCAATCGTCCCCAGTGGGACCTTCAGGGAGACATATCTAGCATGGGTGTGTCCAAGCTCCAGAAAAACTCCTAAGTCTGAAGGTAGAAATCTTCACTGGGCTCGACAACTACTAGCAACCCAACAACGGAAATTACCTCCTCGGCCTTGTAAATCTAGCTTTTCCTGCTCAGAGCTATTTCCTGCATTCATCAACAGCTTCACGTCTTCGGCAACAGTGAGCTGACTTGTACGGCTGAGACCCTACCTTCTCAAGAACTTTTCTCTGTTTGAAGGTAAGAAGAGACCTGGCAGAATGCACCCCTTGTATTTAATGCATGATCCATTGTGATTGGCCTTAACTTTTGGATTTGACTCAGTGCTTACTGACCAGATGGAGCTTTGATCTTTTATGGGCTATTTTTCACTAAAACATTAAACAACTAATAACTCTGATTCTACTGATTACATTTATTCTTATTGTGGTGTCAATTTATGTATTAACATGTACTGTATGTTTCTAAATTGTTCTGGAATTTTACTTGTGTTATGTTTTCACTTTATTACTGTTTGTGTGCTGCATAAATACTTTACACAGTGCTTTTAGGTTAGACCTGACTGCTTTTGTTCCAAACTGACATATGGTAATCATAGGTTAATTTAGTGACTTTTTGTAGTTCACTCTGTCAAGCATTGTGTTTATTATTTAAATGGGGCTTCCACTTCTCTTAACTCATAACCCAATTTCTTACATGTACCAGACCATTTTGTTGCACTTAAATGACATTAAATATTTTTAGAGATGTTTGTTCACAAAGTTGCTTATATGTCTTACAGTTGTTCTCTACACAGTAATTACACGTCTATTGTGCACCAAAATAACACAGTTATAAATTTAAATGTATTATCGTTATTGTAGACAATAAAATACTGTAATGGCAGAGTCACAATCTTCCAATCACTACTACAGGTTTCAAACATTTAGGCCATTAAAGAGGATGTATCTTGGAACATGCACATAAGGAATGAATGTAATACACAGATAAATAATTTAGTAGATTATTCAAAGTTTACAGTACTCTTTCCATGTGAAAATGATGTTTTAGAATCTGAATATGTTTAGCACCTAATCCCTGGGATGTAAGTTGAACAACCTGTTAATACTTAATATGTTTTTTCAATTTTTGAAGTAATGTGTACATTTTCTGACTAATGAAGTGTTACACAAATGATTAATGTTTTTTTTGTGAACTAGGTTACAAATGTTTATTTAAATTGAAAAGGTGTTCCATTTTACCTTGTTGGTGCAATATATATGCCCTGAGGTTAAGGGACCTAAATGCTTTTGTGTAGTTAGAACATTATTTTGGTGACCAGTAGCTTTGAGCTCATTTTATCAATCACTTTTTATATAATTTATGAATATATTATTTATTTGAATTTCCAAGGGTTATAAAGATTTCTATGTGCAAATGCAAATAACATCACTAATGTGATCCTAGTTCATGCTTGCTTTTCATAAAGAAATGTGTTTATGTATAGATTTGACCACAGGGCTTTCCACCACAATGAATGGCCACTTTATTCTTGTCCCACGTCCTTTACAATTCTTACATTTATCTTGGATAAACTATCAACAGGTAGAATACATGTTATAGTTAAGCTCCTAAAATACGTTTTCCACTGGAACTCTATGAAGACAAGTCATGAATACTTGTCTCACTGTTATGCAGCATAGGTCTGACACTGGGGATGGGCTGGGATACTGGGTGCACGGATCAATAACTCAAATTAGTAAAACAGTTATATAAAGAGTTTAATAGTGAGTTCTTTTAAATATAATAATAATTGGAAAACTGACAAATATTTTAAAAAGAGTATTGAAAGGAAATGTGAGGAAAATGCATCACCTATACTGGTGGTAATGTGGAGAGCTGTAGAAACCAATGCTCTACTACGGGCATTGTTAAAATGTACACATCTTAATCAGTGCCACTAGTTGACTATTTAGGGTTAGTAGGTCAAAGGCAGGCTTCCTAACAAGTGTACAAAGTCATAGAGAGAGGTTTAGCCAAGTGAACAATGTTGCCATAGTAATGGAATGTTTAGTTCTTATGTGAATTAAATATAAAAAGATTTTGATGCTTGTAGACACGTTTTGAACCTGAATTGACAGTGCCCAATTAAAAAAAGGCAAATGTCACATGGAGATTAATTATTTTTTCTGATGTCTACTTCGAAAAGCACTTTGTTGTGCAGGAGCTATGGCTAACTTGTACCAAAGTTGTTTTCTAAAAGGACTTTTTAGAAAAATTTGATTGATCTAACATACATAATAGCATGGCTGTTTAGGGCTACATTCAAGTTACCAATGTGACATGTAAAAGAGAGACGCATTAGTCCAGGGGGACTGACAGCAGAATAGAAGCCTCAATTGAAAAACAAGGTGGTGATAATACATTGGGCCCAATTCATGATCATACACACTTAAAAGTGAGGGAAGAGATGTCCATAGGTGCCTGAATATACATTCAAATCTTTTTTTTCTATTAACCAATGTAGAAAATTGCAGTATCAGTTGAGGGGATGAGAATCCACCTCAAATAGCAATCATAATCCTTGTCATGGTGAGCCAAAAAATTCACTAAATAAATCTGTGCTTAACCCTCTTGTAACTTGGCATACACATAGTCAGGCTTAACTTGGAGGAAACATGTCAGGTATTTACGCAGTAATTCAGTGATAAAGTAACACAACAAAAACCCCAACCCAATTTAGGAAAATAAATTCATTCCAATAAATAAAATGACACCAAAATGACAACATTCAATTAAATAGAGCAGAAGATCTACATTTTTAAAGTTCAAGTTCAAAAATGTACTAAGAAGCACAAAGCAACCACCATGGTTATCTCACCATTATAGACTACATCAAATTCAAAAGTTCAGGCTAATCATGACAGAGCGTGGGTCGAATAAAGTGACCAAGTTTGCCCTGGTGTAAAATTTTCTTTCTGACTTAGAAACTTTTCTGGAGAAAAAGTGGTCATTGAAGAGTCGTCAGGAGGGCAAGTTGCAATCATGATCTGAAGCAGGGTTAGATGACAGTGGGTTGCTGGGGTTCCAGTGAAGTCACTGATAAAAGCAGGAAAGCTCAGTGTGTACAGTCTGAAGTCCTTGCCTAGAAAAGCCTTGATGATGACATGTTGGTACCTTGCATCTGTCCCAATGGAGCCCCCGATGTTTAGACTTTCTGAATTCATATCTCCTTCAGTGGGGCAAATCAATAAGTTGAATCTGACCAGTAATTTGACATCAACAAATCTGGCTCGTTGGTGGTCCCATCCTCTGATCTCTGGTGGAAAAATGAGCAAAACGTTCCAATGTTTGCAGTGTGGCAGGAGATGTACACTCCAACACAAGTCAAGTCTCCAGCTCCTGAGGGGCACCACTTGGGGGTTAGAGCTCACTACTACAGAGGCGAGCAGCAGGACCCAGTTGGAAATAGTAAGCTGGGCTGTTGCAGGAATTGAGACTTTCTGGAAGCCTGGAAGCTTGTTGCATCCCTGTAGCTTGAACAGGAGGTCAGCAAAGTGACCATTGGAGCTTATGCTGGGGGCCTGGGTTTAAGGCAAGCAGATCCAGTCTTTCTTCTGTTTCTTCAGACAGCAAGACAGTAGTGTTCTGTTCCAGGAGTGTTCTGAGAGGTGGTGTGTGCAGTGTGTCAGGGAGACCGGATCATCAGGGTTTGCGCCTGTTCCCAATATGTCCACCTCTTGGCAGCTCCAAACTCTACTAGCTATCATATCACAGAGTTAAAGAATGGCCAAGCGGGGATGGGGTTATAGGTTGGGAACAGTGGGGAAGGAGACCTGTGGGAGCAAGAGTTAAGAACAAAATAGCAAGATTATTCACATTGATTTTCATAAACTTTGTTCCAAATATTTATATACTGATAACATGAATGATCAAGGGCTTTTATATAACGTGACCTTATTAGCTCTGGGTACCTGGAAAATAAAGAAGAATTATGCAAACTTTCATATGAGCATTTTTAGAATTACCTCTTATACTCTGAACATTGAGCTTTCTCAAGTTAGTCCTTGGAATAGCAAATATGGCATAACAAGAATCAATGAACACATTCGTTTTCATTAATGGACTGTGATAGACTCATAAATGATACTACAAGGTCACACTCTGTTCTTGAATTTCACAATTCAATAGTCTAGAAATTATTATGCATTTTAATACCAAACTATGCATCAAGATTTCAATGCCTAGAAATGATTGCGCACTCTGCCGATCTGAAATACAAGAGCTAAATGCCAAGAATGAATCACACACACTGCTGCTGATTCAACCATCAGAATTTCAATATCTAGAAACGATTGCGCATTCTGTCGATCTGAACTGCCAGGGTTAAATCAATCAATCAATCAATCAATAATTTATAAAGCGCGCTATGTACCCGTTAGGGTTTCGAAATGCTGGGGGGGGTGGTGCTGCTATCGTTCGAAGAGCCATGTCTTGAGGAGTCTCCTGAAGGTGAGGAGGTCCTGGGTCTGGCGTAGTGAGGTCGGGAGTGCGTTCCAGGTCTTGGCGGCGAGGTAGGAGAAGGATCTGCCGCCAGAGGTCTTGCGCTGGATTCGGGGGACGATGGCGAGGGCAAGGTTGGCAGAGCGTGGTTGACGTGAGGGAACGTAGAAGTTGAGTCTGGTGTTCAGGTAGGTGGGTCCGGTGTCGTGTAGAGCCTTGTGTGCGTGGGTGAGGAGTTTAAAGGTGATCCTCTTGTCCACGGGGAGCCAGTGGAGGTCCCTCAGGTGAGGGGAGATGTGACATCGGCGGGGTATGTCGAGGATCAGGCGGGCAGATGCGTTCTGGATGCGTTGGAGTCGTTTGATGTCTTTGATTGGGATGCCTGTGTAGAGTGCGTTGCCGTAGTCGAGTCTGCTACTGACAAGGGCTTGGGTTACCGTCTTTCTGGTTCCTGTTGGAATCCACTTGAAGATCCTGCGGAGCATACGAAGGGTGTTAAAACAGGAGGATGAGACTGCGTTGACCTGTTTGGACATGGTGAGGGCAGAGTCGAGGATGAAGCCGAGATTTTGTGCGTGGTTGGCTGGGGTGGGTGGAGGGCCTAGGGCGGTGGGCCACCACGAGTCGTTCCAGGCCGATGGGGTGCACCCGAGGATGAGGACTTCCGTCTTGTCGGAGTTAAGTTTTAGGCGGCTGTTGCTCATCCATTCGGCGATGGATTTCAGTCCCTCGTGAAGGTTGGCTTTGGCGGTGAGAGGATCATTGGTCAGGGAGAGGACGAGCTGGGTGTCGTCGGCGTAGGAGATGATGCTGAGGTTGTGCTGGCCGGCCAGTTGTGCGAGGGGGGCCATGTAGACGTTGAATAGCGTTGGGCTTAGTGAGGAGCCTTGGGGGATGCCGCAGACGAGGTTGGTGGCTTTGGAGTGGAAAGGTGAGAGTCGGACCCTCTGGGTTCTGCCGGAGAGAAAGGAGGAGATCCAGTTGAGGGCTTTGTCTTGGATGCCGGCTTCGTGTAGACGGGTTAGTAGAGTGCGGTGGCATACTGTATCGAAGGCGGCTGATAGGTCTAAGAGGATCAGGGCTGAAGTTTCGCCGTTGTCCATTTGTAGTCTGATGTCATCTGTGGCGGCGAGGAGTGCAGTCTCTGTGCTGTGGTTTCGTCTGAATCCGGATTGGGAGGGGTCTAGGATGGAGTTGTCTTCTAGGTAGTGGGTGAGCTGTGTGTTGACAATCTTCTCGATGACTTTCGCTGGAAAAGGGAGGAGGGAGGAGGGAGATTGGTCGGAGGTTTTTGAGATCGTTGAGGTCAGCCTTAGGTTTCTTGAGGAGAGGTTGGATTTCTGCGTGCTTCCAGCTGTCCGGGAAGGTAGCGGTGTTGAAGAAAAGGTTGATGATCTTACGGAGTATGGGGGCGATGGCGACGTCGGCTTTGTTGAAAACGTGATGTGGGCAGGGGTCAGAGGGAGATCCTGCGTGGATGGAGTTCATGGTTTTTAGGGTTTCGGCGTCGTCTACTTGGGTCCAGGTGGTGATGTGGTCGGCGTGGGAGGAGTTGTTCGGGGTGGGGTCTGGCGGAGGTGAGGTGTTGAAGCTGTCGTGGATGGCTGCGATTTTCTGGTAGAAGAAGGTGGAGAGATCGTCGCAGAGTTTCTGGGATGGAGGGATGTCGTTGACGTTGGCGTTGGGGTTGGAGAGTTCCTTCACGATGCTGAAGAGTTCCTTGCAGTCGTGAGTGTTGTTGTTAAGGCGTTCTGTGAAGTGGGAGCGCTTGGCGAGTCGGATCAGTTGGTGGTGTTTACGGTTGGCTTCCTTGAGGGTAGCAAGGTTCTCGGGTGTGCGCTCGAGGATCCATTTTTTCTTGAGTTTCTGGCAGGTGCGTTTGGAGGTGGTTAGTTAGTCTGTGAACCAGCCTGGTTTTTTCTTTTCTTGGTTGGCGGTGGGTCTCTTGAGTGGGGCTAGGATCTTGGCGCAGTTGAGGATCCATTGTTGGAGGTTGATGGCGGTGGAGTCCGGGTCGGTGGGGTCGGGTGGTGGGTTTTTGGCGAGGGTGTTGGTGAGTTGGTCTTCGGTGACTTTTCCCCAGCGGCGGTGAGGCGGAATAGGGGTGCGGTGGTGTTCGGTGTTTTTCTTGAAGGAGAAATGGACGCAGTGATGGTCGGTCCAGTGGAATTCGGAGGTGTGGCTGAAAGAGATGTGGTTGCTTGAAGTGAAGAGTGGGTCAAGGGTGTGGCCGGCGATGTGGGTGGGAGTGTTGACCAGTTGACGGAGTCCGAGGTTGGAGAGGTTGGTGGTCAGTGATGCGGTGTTGACGTCATTTTTGTTCTCCAGGTAGAAGTTTAGGTCTCCCAGGAGGATGTAGTCTGAAGAGGCGAGGGCGTGGGTGCTTGCGAGGTCGGAGACGGTGTCGCTGAAGAGGGCTCTTGGTCCTGGAGGACGGTATATGAGGGTTCCTCTGAGGGTAGTGTTGGGGTCCGTGTGAATCTGGAAGTGGAGGTGTTCGGCTGTTTTGAGGGTGTCGTCCGTGAGGGTATGGATCTTGAGGGTAGCTTTGTGGGCGATGGCTATTCCTCCGCCGATTCCGTTGGTGCGATCTCTTTTGGTGATCTTGTAGCCGTCAGGGATGGCGATGGCGATGTCAGGGGCCGAGGAGTCGTTCCACCAGGTTTCGGTCAGGAAGGCTACGTCTGGGGCGGTGCTGTCGAGCAGGTCCCAGAGTTCGATGGCGTGCTTTCGTGTGGAGCGTGTGTTGAGGAGGATGCAGTGCAGGTGGTTTGTGTTGGTTGTTGCTGGCTTCGTTGTTCTGTTGCAGGTGAAGTTGCAGGTGCGGCAGGAAAAAGGTCCTTTGGTGTGCTTCGGGCTGGCCTGGAAGCACTCTGTGGAGGGGCCAGGGTTGAAGGCGAGGAGTTCGCTGGCCGAGTAACGAAGGCATGGTGCGCGGGGCGTGCGGGCCAGGGTGGGTGGCGCTGGGCGCGGTCCAGGCGCGGACGGGCGCAGACGGGCTTGCCTCTGGCGCGCCAGCTGCGCGGACGTGCAGCGCCAGCCATTAAGAAGGGAGGGGGGAGGGAGGAGCAGCTGGGAGGCGGGAGGGAGCGGCCAATGGGGGCGCGAGGGGGGCGGGCCACAGGGAGGCAGCGGCAGGGAGAGAACTGCAAGGGGGAGCGCCCAAGGGGCGAAAACAAGAAAAACAAAGGCACAGAAAAGTCGGGCACAATTTGAAAACAGTCACAAAAATACACTAATGGCACAAAATACAATCGGGGCACAGCAATCAGAGGGGCACAACGGGGGCAGACGCGCAGCAGGCAAGGCGCTTGAAAAACAATAGAAAACACTTACAGGACGGCGAAAAGTGGCACAATCAGAAGGGGCACGACGGGGGCAGAAGCGCAAGGAGGCAAGGTGCTGGAAATATAGAAAAACACTTACAGGACGGCGGAAAGCGTCACACGGGTCAAGTGAAGCTTACTAGAGCCCACTAGACACCAGGGATGAGGCGCAGGAGGATGCCTGCGGGTGGAGGAGGGCCTCGAGCACGCTAGCAGCAGCGTGGGCGGGGGTCAGAGGCAGGAGACAGCAGGTTGGTGCTGTGGACATGGGGGGCGAGCTCTAGACCTAAGGCAGGTCATAGAATGAATAGCGCACACTGCTGCCGGTTCCACCATCAAGGTTTAAATGTCAAGATACGATTGTGCACTCCGCTGATCTGAACTGCAAGAGTTATTTGCCAAGAATGAATCACGCACACTGTTGCTGACTCGTACATCAAGATTCAAATGCCATGAAATGATCGCGCAGTCTGCCGATCTGTACTGCAAGAGTTAAATGCCAAGAATGAATTGCGCACACTGTTGCCGATTCGTACATCAAGATTCAAAAGCCATGAAATCATCGCGCACTCTGCCGATCTGTACTGCCAGAGTTAAATGCCAAGAATGAATCGTGCACACTGTTGCCGATTCGGACATCAAGATTTAAATGCCATGAAAACAATCGTACATGCGATTAACCAAAAGACCCAAAACTCGAATATCTCTGAAAACAGAGTCAGGGGCCTAACCCGACCTCCGCCTTACCGCCCTGCTTGAGGATCACCAAGATAATGAGGACAGGGCCTGGAAAAGCCTAGGTAGGCCTCCGGAACAGGAGCTCAGGAAAATGCTGCTGCTCTGTACCAGGACCTCTGAATAGTGAACACGTGGAGCTGGCTGGGTTCCGTAAATAGACCCAGACCCCGCCCATGTGCCACACCCAGCCAGACTGCAGGAAAGGATTCTAGAAGGGCTCAGAATAGGGACCGCACCCTAATCACTCCCTGTAATCCTGCAGCAAACCCTTGAAAATGAACAATACATTTCAAAACACTATTTATGACATTTCAAGATAAATCTCTGCAATGCAAAAGGTTAAGATACTGCATCAGCACACAATGCATGAATTATTATATTGCATAAGGATTGGCTTTTTGCAATACGTCACCCGTAGATAGCGCACTGTCCTGATGTTGACACAGTGCCACATTGTGGGTGGAGGCCAGCCTTTGTCCACCCCCTAAACCAGTTCTGGTTAGTTCCTCTACCCTCACTGGGTTTGGTGTCAGACTGACTGGAGAAACAATGGATTGGTAGGCCCAGGTGTGAGCTGTATCTGCCAGTGACGTGCAGGCCTCTTGCTAAACCTGCTATCCTTGGTGTGATTTCCCCCTATCTTTTTGCCTCTGTTTCCTATATTTTTTACTGTGTGCTGGATTAGGTTTTGCTGGTTTTGGTACACTGGACACTTTACCATTGCTAATCAGTGCTAAAGTGCAAGTTCTCCCTGTGTAAATTGTGATTATGATTGGTTATCCATGTTTGGCATATTGATATACTAGTAAGTCCCTAGTATAGTGCACCATGGGTGCCCAGTGCCACCCACATCAGTAGCCCTGTAAATGTATCTCAGACCTGCCATTGCAGTGTCTGTGTGTGCAGTTTTAAACTGCCACGTCAACCTGGCAGATGCACCCAATTGTCAAGCCCACATATAAGGCACCGCTAAGGTAGGACAAATGTATCCCCATGGGCAGGGTGCAGTCTGATTAAAAGGTAGGACTTGTACTGCCATTTTGTACATGTCCTGATAGTGAAATACTTCCAAATTCATTTTTCACTATTCCAAGGTCTATCCCTCCCATAGGTTAACATGGGGATTGCCTTGACATATCCCTTGATTTCCAATCGGGAGCAAATGGAGATATGGAGCTTGGGGTCCCTGAACTCACAATTTAAAAATACATCTTTTAGTGAAGGTTGTTTTAAATTGTGTGTTTGAAAATGCCACTTTTAGAAAGTGGGCATTTTCTTGCTTAACCATTATGTGCCTCTGCCTGGCTATGGAATACATATCTAGGTCAGGAAGACAGTTAGGCTGGTTGTCAATTCACTCTAGACAGTCACACAAAAGGAGCTGAGGTGTGCCCTGCATATCTTGATGGGTCTTCCTGGGCTAGAGTGCTGGGAGTTGCTGACACTTGCACCTGAATAGGTTGTGTCTGTCCTTACACAATACACTCTCCAACTCCCTCTAGTGTGTTTGGGGCAGGTCACGAGTAGCAGGTTCTTGTGCATTACAAAAGCTTTCATTTGAAGTTTGCCTACTTCAAAGGCAGAAATGAGTATAAGTATTGGACCCCAAAGGCAGAAATGAGTATAAGTATTTGACCCAAAGCCCCAGACTTTTAGGACACTTCTGGATCTAGAGGAGACTCTGCCAAGGAGAAGAGCTGAAGAGCTGTGAGGAGGAGTGCTGCCCCTTTGCTGGGTTGGCCTGCATTTGCTGTTTCTGCTGTGGAAAGGAAAAAGACTGGACGTTGCTGTACGTCTTGCTTGTAAAGTTTCTTCAAGGCCTTGGACTGAGCTTGTCTCCTCTTAAGAAGTCTCAGGGACATCAAAGACTTCACTTGCCTGTCCCTGGGTTCTCTTGCAGAGAACTCTGACTTGCCAAAAGGTGCCCACACCAGTTCCAGGGCCCTTGGGAGTGAAGTATGGCAGAAAAAAAGAACTAGCACACCAACTGTGGACGACTTCAGAAACAGTGCCACTGCCTGCACCTGAAACTATGGTCTTCATTGAAGTGTGATGGCCGTGACCGACATTGCAGGCCAGACCCTTCCATAGCACCTCTAAAGTCCCACAACATCATGAGTCCTGAGTGTCTTGTCACTGATGTCTGTGACACCTGACTCCTCTATAGCACCTGTGGCTCCGTGGTGTGACCGCAACCCTGCAAGGTCACCCTATTGTGTCTTGACCCGCTGGACTCATCAACTCCACTGGATCGTAAGGAACTGCCACCTCGCCACCAACACTTCCTCACCTCGCTGCCTCCGTAAGGAACCACGCCTCACCTCCCCTGCATACCACTAAGGAACTGATGCCTCACTTCCTGCATAGCAGTACGGACCCGATGCCGCACAAGCTCCAGCGACAGCTCACCTCCCCAGCTCTGTCCCACATCTTTAACTCTGCCTCGTTTCTAAGGTACTGTGCCTTAGACTCTGTGACTGGGACTACCCTCCCTCTCGAGTGGCGTTGGACTATTAGGAACTACTCTGTCACAAAGCTGTGATAACAGCTGGAGCTGTTGTGTTTCTACATGCTTTTATTGGGATTCAGTCTTTCAAAATTCATATCTTTGCTTGTGTATGTTGGATTTTTGGTGTTTTCGCCTTGTTTTACTTATATAAATATTGGCTATTTTTCTAATCTGCTGTGGTGTCCATTTGTAGTGCTTTCACTATGTTACTGTGTGCGGGTATCAAATACTTAACACGTTGCTTCTGAGATAAGCCTGACTGCTCTTGCCAAGCTATCAAGGGGGTGAACAGGGTTATCTTAGGCGCATGACTCCCTTACCCTGACTAGAGTGAGGGTCCCTACTTGGACAGTGTTGGACTTTTGCTTATGCAGGGTCATCCCCAGTCTTTTTTGCCTCCTGCCTCCTATTTTTTTCTGACCTGTTGCTGTTGGCTTTTCAACTCTGAGCACTTTACCACTGCTAACCAGTGCTAAAGTGCATATGCTCTCCTGTTTAAATTGTATATAAGTGGTTCGTCCATGATTGGCATATTTGAATTACTAGTAAGTCCCTAGTAATGTGCACTAGAGGTGCCAGGGCCTGTAAATCAAATGCTACTAGTGGGCCTGCAGCACTGGTTGTGCCACCCACATAAGTAGCTCTGTAATCATGTCTCAGACCTGCCCCTGCAGTGTCTGTATGTGTATTTTTACACTGTAAATTCGACTTGGCAAGTGTACCCACTTGCCAGGCCTAAACCTTCCCTTTTCTTACATGTAAGGCACCCCTAAGGTAGGCCCTAGGTAGCCCCAAGGGCAGGGTGCAGTGTATGGATAAGGTAGGACATAGAGTAATGTGGTTTATATGTCCTGACAGTGAAATACTGCCACTTTCGTTTTCACTGTTGCAAGGTCTGTCTCTCTCTCATAGGATAATATGGGGGCTACCTTTAAAGATGATTAACGTGTAGATTCCCCTAGAGAGTAGATGGACATGTGGAGTTTGGGATCCCTGAACTCACAATTTAAAAATACATCTTTTAGTAAAGTTGATTTTAAGATTGTGAGTTTGGAAATGCCACTTTTAGAAAGTGAGCATTTTCTTGCTTAAACCATTCTGTGACTCTGCCTTGTTTGTGGATTCCCTGTCTGGGTCAGTTTGACAGTTGGGTTGTTTTTCACCTCACACCAGACAGTGACACAAAGGGAGCTGGGGTGTGATCTGCATTTCCTGATTAGCCATCTCTGCTAGGAGGGAGGGGTGGAGTGGTCACTCTCATCTGAAAGGACTGTGCCTGCCTCTGACAATGCTGTCTCCAGCCCCCTGGTGTGTGTCTGAGGCCTTGCCTGGGCAAGGCAGGATTTCACAAGAAGGTGTGAGTCCCCTTTGAAGAAAGGTGACTTCAAAGACTAAAATGGGTATAAGAAGGGCACCCAAACTTACAAACTTTAGAAACACTTCTGGAATCAAGAGGAACCTCTGCCTGGAGAAGAGCTGATCGCTGAGGAACAAGTGCTGCCCTGCCTGTGACTGTGCTTTGTGGAGCTTTCCTGCAGTGCTGCTTCTGCCTGAGTAAGAGGGCAAAGACTGGACTTTGTGTGCCTTCCATCTTGAAGAAGAAATCTCCAAGGGCTTGATGTAGAGCTTGCCTCCTGTTGTTGAAGTCTCAGGGATAGCAAAGACTTCTTCCTGCCAGCACCTGGAGTCTCTGGAGAGACCCCTACTCTGCTCTGTGGTGCCCTTCCAGTTCCTGGGACCCTGAAAGGAGAGGCTGGCAGCCTAAGGACAAAAATACACGCACCGAGCGCCGTGCGGAGAAAAGATCGACGCGAATCCGATCGCGGCTGAGAAAACGACGCGACGCCGGTTCCGCAGCTGAGAAACGACGCCGCAGGAAACGCGACCGAAAAACCGACGCCCGGAGCAGGAGAAACGACGCGCAGCATCGCTGACGGAGGCTGAGAGATCGCACCCTGCGCCGCGGGACTTTCGGATCGTCGTGTGGCTGGCTTTTTCAACACGCACCGCCGTGCCGAGTTGTTTTCGACGCACACAGCCGTGCAGGGTTACTTTCGACGCACACCGCCCGTGCGGGGTTATTTTTGACGCAAACCAGGTACATTTTTCACGCTAGCAGCGCTAGTGTGGTGTTACAACTACCTAAAGACTCTTTTTATTTTAAACCTTAAAAAAATCATAACTTGACTTGTGTATGTTGGATTTTTGTCGTTTTGGTCTTGTTTTGTCTAGATAAATATTTCCTATTTTTCTAAACTGGTGTTGTGTCATTTTGTAGTGTTTTCATTAAGTTACTGTGTGTGTTGGTACAAATACTTTACGCCCAGCACTCTGAGGTTAAGCCTACTGCTCTGCCAAGCTACCAAGGGGGTAAGCAGGGGTTAGCTGAGGGTGATTCTCTTTTATCCTAACTAGAGTGAGGGTCCTTGCTTGAACAGGGGGTAACCTGACTGTCAACCAAAGACCCCATTTCTAACATTGGTGACCAGCGGTCGGGATTTGGACTTGTATTTGTACTTGACATACAGTAATTAAGTGTACACTACTGTTTTGATCTCAGACCACTACGTGACCACATACTACTAGTCTTGTGATTTTTGTTTTTTACTTGGACTGTTTTTCTCTGCATTCAGTTTCTTTTTTTTCGCTGATCCCGTGATTGACTTTGCTGAAACTTCATTTGAGAACTTGCTTTTCTGTTTTTGGAACTGTGCATATTTTTTTTAACCTCTCATCATGTCTCAGTCTGGAGATACCCTAGCTGAAGCTGCTTTTGACTTGGAGAAATTGGAGAGCTACAAAGTGGCTCAGTTGAAGCAGTTTTGTAGTAATGTTGGCTGTCCCATTAAGAGCTCATCCAAGAAGGATGAGCTGCAAAAGGCGCTGAGGGCCTGGGTGACAGCCAAAGCAGCTGAGGGGCACACAGATGAGGAGCCAGAGGGGGAAGAGGAGTTGCAAGTCACTCACACTGATGTAGTGGGTGGGCCTGCTATGTCTCAGGGGAGAATCTCCAGGGCAGGTAGCAGTGTGTCCTCCAAGAGTCTGACACCTGGAGAGTTACAGGACAGACAGGCAGAGAGGGAGTACCAGTTGAAGCTGAAAAGGCTCAGTCTAGAGGTGGAACAGAGAAAGCTGACCCTTGAGGTGGAACAGAAAAAGCTCGATTGGGAGCTGGAAGAAAGGAGGAGGAACTTAGAGATTAAAAAAATGATTTATGCTTACGAGCTTAAATTGAAAGAGCTGGAAGTCATGAGGGCTGAGTCCAGCTGGAATGGTGGCAGCAACAATTGTATATCCAGTGATGCTGCAGAAGTGCACATGCCCAGAGAGGTGGTGCCCTACTTGAAGGAGGGAGTTAACACACGCCAGGAGGTTCAGGGGTATGAGGTAGCTCCAGTGATGCACAGGGTCTCTGAGGTGGATTGGGGAACTGGCATGGGGAGTCATATTCCTACTGGTGGGAGGGACACTCTACTGACTCTAGGTGAGAGTGACAGGGAGAGGGGTTCCCCCCAGGTAGAAGTCCTGGTTATGGAGTGTGAAAACATCCCAGAAGAGTGTGGGTTGAGTGTCAGGGACAGTCAGGTACTGTCTCACCAGTCTCAGGAGGGTGATGTGGGGTGCTTTTTCAAAGCAGAGTCACTGGATGGTTGGGTGAAGGGTACTTTGGTTAATTCATGTGAGGGGCTGAGTGATGTAATTGCTGGAGAGTATATGTCTAGTCCTTATTTTCCAGAGCTATGCCAACACCAGGTGGAGTGTGAGTTCTCTGACCCCAGGGAGCTTACAATGGAGGCAGACTTCTGGGTGAGTACCAGAGAGTCTGAAGAGGCATTTGGGGGTGCTCCTGAGAGGAGTGGTCTAGGTAGTTCCCAACCAGGTGAGGTAGGGAAGGATTGTAGTGTCCCAGGTAGGTCCCAGTGTAGTGGGATGGGTGAGGGACCCCATGTCCAGTCTCAGAGGAGAGGGAATGGGGATGGGTTGAGGCCCAAGGTGCCCGAGATCCGGTCCCAGGTCCTGGAGGGTTCCCTGCGGGAACACCAGGAGGGGAGCCTAGCCTGTACCATAGGGCCATCTGTTGAGGGAGACCCCACAGTGTCAGGAGAACTTGGGGGGGCCGCTGTAGCCAGCGCCCCACCAGTTCTGGTGTCTGGCAGTACCACTCCTAGTGAGGGGGTGCAGAAGCCCAGACAGAGGGTTGAGAGGGGGTTGCGGACCCCAGTGGAGAACCTGGAGGGTCAGGGGTCAGCTCTGAGAGCAGAGCCCCCCATGAATGACCTTGGTGAGACCATTTCTGGGTTGGGGGGAATCCAGACTCTGTCAGATGGGCAGAGGTCAGGAGACCTGCGCCAGCCAGACTCTTGTGTGGCCCTTCGGGACAGTGTGTCCCTTGAGGGGGGTAAGTGTGCCCCCCTGGAAGTCCTGGTGTGCCAGGCAATGGTTCAACCGCAGGGTGGTGACTCTGGGTTGAATGATCAGGTTCAGGGGGTAAACTCTGACCTGATGGGAGGTAAGTGTGCTCCCAAGGAAGTCCTGGTGTGCCAGGCAGTGGTTCAACCGCAGGGTGGTGACCCTGGGTTGGATGACCAGGTTCAGAGGGTAAACTCTGACCTGGTAGGGGGTAGGTATGCCCCCCAGGAAGTCCTGGTTTGCCAGGCAGTGATCCAGTCTGTGGGTACAGACCCTGGATTGGGAGGCCAGGTTAAGGGTGTCCCCCCTGACCTGGAGGAAGGGGCTACTGCTAACAGTGCCCCTACCATGTTGTCTTCTGGGGGGGTCACTCCTAGTTGGGTGGTTCAGGACCCCAGAAGAGAGGGCAGGGGGAGGGAAGCCTCACCCCTGGCCCTGGTCCAACCTGAAGGTACAGACCCCAGGTTGGAGGATCAGTTGCAGGTTAACATCCCTGCACTGGTGGAAGAATTGTGCAGGACTGCTTCTACAAGCACCCTGACAGTTTTTGACTCTGGGGGTGCCGCTTCTGCAGGGAGGTTACAGAGCCCCAGAGGGGAGGACCAGGGTCAGGTTGTCATCCCTGACCTGGTGGAAGAGAGAGTGGTCAAAGGGTGCCAGGCACCTGGGGCTACCACCCCCCACTCTCCCCAGTCACAGTGGTTAGAGAGGCCTGAGGTCGGGCTCTCATCCCTGACAGTTGTCTGGGGCCACTGTAGCTTGCTGTCCTGGTGGACAGAGTTGCCCCTGGGGGGGGGAGGACGAGAGTCACACCCCGGGGGTGGAGTGGGCAACACCACTGTGTTGGCCCTGGTGGTACTATCTGCCCATTGCAATACATCTGTGAGCAAAGTAAAGTTAGGTGTTGCACAGATGGTGTCTGTAGATGTGGAGAAGGGTTCCCCATGGGTTAGCTTAGTGGGCCCTGAGAGTATGGACAGAGGGATCCAACTGGAGTCAGGAAGGCGTAGAACTGGAACATGCCCCTGCTGTTGTGGGCCTGGGTCCCTGTTCTATCGCCCCAATCAGGGAAGTACATCAAGGTATTGATTGTTCTCCCCTGGCTTTAGGCTGGTAGGGGGTCGTGTTGGACTTTTGCTTATGCAGGGTCATCCCCAGTCTTTTTTGCCTCCTGCCTCCTATTTTTTTCTGACCTGTTGCTGTTGGCTTTTCAACTCTGAGCACTTTACCACTGCTAACCAGTGCTAAAGTGCATATGCTCTCCTGTTTAAATTGTATATAAGTGGTTCGTCCATGATTGGCATATTTGAATTACTAGTAAGTCCCTAGTAATGTGCACTAGAGGTGCCAGGGCCTGTAAATCAAATGCTACTAGTGGGCCTGCAGCACTGGTTGTGCCACCCACATAAGTAGCTCTGTAATCATGTCTCAGACCTGCCCCTGCAGTGTCTGTATGTGTATTTTTACACTGTAAATTCGACTTGGCAAGTGTACCCACTTGCCAGGCCTAAACCTTCCCTTTTCTTACATGTAAGGCACCCCTAAGGTAGGCCCTAGGTAGCCCCAAGGGCAGGGTGCAGTGTATGGATAAGGTAGGACATAGAGTAATGTGGTTTATATGTCCTGACAGTGAAATACTGCCAATTTCGTTTTCACTGTTGCAAGGTCTGTCTCTCTCTCATAGGATAATATGGGGGCTACCTTTAAAGATGATTAACGTGTAGATTCCCCTAGAGAGTAGATGGACATGTGGAGTTTGGGATCCCTGAACTCACAATTTAAAAATACATCTTTTAGTAAAGTTGATTTTAAGATTGTGAGTTTGGAAATGCCACTTTTAGAAAGTGAGCATTTTCTTGCTTAAACCATTCTGTGACTCTGCCTTGTTTGTGGATTCCCTGTCTGGGTCAGTTTGACAGTTGGGTTGTTTTTCACCTCACACCAGACAGTGACACAAAGGGAGCTGGGGTGTGATCTGCATTTCCTGATTAGCCATCTCTGCTAGGAGGGAGGGGTGGAGTGGTCACTCTCATCTGAAAGGACTGTGCCTGCCTCTGACAATGCTGTCTCCAGCCCCCTGGTGTGTGTCTGAGGCCTTGCCTGGGCAAGGCAGGATTTCACAAGAAGGTGTGAGTCCCCTTTGAAGAAAGGTGACTTCAAAGACTAAAATGGGTATAAGAAGGGCACCCAAACTTACAAACTTTAGAAACACTTCTGGAATCAAGAGGAACCTCTGCCTGGAGAAGAGCTGATCGCTGAGGAACAAGTGCTGCCCTGCCTGTGACTGTGCTTTGTGGAGCTTTCCTGCAGTGCTGCTTCTGCCTGAGTAAGAGGGCAAAGACTGGACTTTGTGTGCCTTCCATCTTGAAGAAGAAATCTCCAAGGGCTTGATGTAGAGCTTGCCTCCTGTTGTTGAAGTCTCAGGGATAGCAAAGACTTCTTCCTGCCAGCACCTGGAGTCTCTGGAGAGACCCCTACTCTGCTCTGTGGTGCCCTTCCAGTTCCTGGGACCCTGAAAGGAGAGGCTGGCAGCCTAAGGACAAAAATACACGCACCGAGCGCCGTGCGGAGAAAAGATCGACGCGAATCCGATCGCGGCTGAGAAAACGACGCGACGCCGGTTCCGCAGCTGAGAAACGACGCCGCAGGAAACGCGACCGAAAAACCGACGCCCGGAGCAGGAGAAACGACGCGCAGCATCGCTGACGGAGGCTGAGAGATCGCACCCTGCGCCGCGGGACTTTCGGATCGTCGTGTGGCTGGCTTTTTCAACGCGCACCGCCGTGCCGAGTTGTTTTCGACGCACACAGCCGTGCAGGGTTACTTTCGACGCACACCGCCCGTGCGGGGTTATTTTTGACGCAAACCAGGTACATTTTTCACGCTAGCAGCGCTAGTGTGGTGTTACAACTACCTAAAGACTCTTTTTATTTTAAACCTTAAAAAAATCATAACTTGACTTGTGTATGTTGGATTTTTGTCGTTTTGGTCTTGTTTTGTCTAGATAAATATTTCCTATTTTTCTAAACTGGTGTTGTGTCATTTTGTAGTGTTTTCATTAAGTTACTGTGTGTGTTGGTACAAATACTTTACGCCCAGCACTCTGAGGTTAAGCCTACTGCTCTGCCAAGCTACCAAGGGGGTAAGCAGGGGTTAGCTGAGGGTGATTCTCTTTTATCCTAACTAGAGTGAGGGTCCTTGCTTGAACAGGGGGTAACCTGACTGTCAACCAAAGACCCCATTTCTAACAGACAGGGTGCAAAATGACTGCCAACTAGACACCCCATTTCTAACACCTCCTTTGAAATCTTGAAGGAGCTGGGAACAGCCCCAGGCAATCCTGCTTAGGAAAGGAACACCCTTTCCTTTTTCTGCTGTCTGGGAGCGATAAATCTAACAGCCCTTGTGGGAAACGGCTTTTACAACGTGGCTAGAGCTACTCAGACTACAACAACACAAGTGTTGCCATGCTTGCCCTGAACCATGCATATGCCTGAAGCACACAAATGCGTGGTTAAGGCACCATGCTTATGTGTGGTTCAGGCAGACAGCGGGGAGAGGAAAGCTATGGCCGGGTTAGTCGGGCATGTTGGGGTTCTAGGACAGGGTTGGGTAGGAGGCGTGGGAGGAGGAATGGGCAGTTTTGGGGGGGTTGTGTATTTTTTTTAAAGGGTCAGTGTTAGAGCTTAGGGCAGAGTGCTGAGGGATGGGGGAGGGGCAGTTTTCTGGGCCAGTTTTAGGCCTCAGTGCAGGTGGGGGGGTCAGAAGGGACAGTTTTTTTGTTTGTTTTTAAGGCATGCGTGTTAGGGCTTAGGGTGGAGGAAGCTGGCACAGTTTTTCGAGCAGTTTGGGTGTGGAGGGCTGATAGTTGGGGAGAAGGGGTAGTTTTGGGGGACAGTTTTAGGCCTCAGGGCAGGTGGGGGGGTCAGAGTAATTTAGTTTTTAGGGATGGTTAAGGTTTTAGGTCTCAGGGCTGGGAGGGTCTAGGGCCAGATTTTGAGGAGGTTACGTTTTTCGAGGTAAGGGAATATTTTAGGGCTTAGGGCAGATGGGGGTGGTGGCTTTATTTTGCTTTTTGTTTGGGGGAAGGTTTTAGGCTTCAGGGCAGGTGGGGTGTGGTCTGGGGTAGTTCTTTTTTTCCAAGACCAAGGATTTTGGCAGGGGATGGAGTACTTATGTTTTTTTGCAGTAGGAAGGGTTTTAGGGCTTAGGGAGGGGAGGATCTTAGGCTTTGGTGTGGGGGAGATTTTTAGGGGGATAGTTTTAAGACTCAGGGTGGGTGGGGGTTGGGGCAGATTTGTAACTTAAGGGGAGGGTAGTATGGCTGAACTACGCATGTGTTTAGCACATATACCTTTACTAGGCATGCATTCACAACAAAATTCACTGTAGAGGCTTGCATGCTAAAGGCATTTGTGGTAAAGATGCAGTTGTGGTTCCAACCATGTTGTTCAGCCACGTGTGGTTCTACCATGCGTGGTTCAGTCATACAACCCTCAAGGGGAGCCATCAGGGGTCAAGTGACACTGGAAACACAGACAGAAAGGCTTAGGCAGAAAAATTACAACTTTCTAAAAGTGCAATTTCCAAAATAGCAATATAAAATGCAACTTTATCATTAAGTTAGATTTTAAATTACTATTCAAATGAGTCCTTGGATCATGTGTCTAGCTGCTACCAAACTAAAGCTAAGCATTTTGAGTTAATATAATATAACCCAGTGTTTTTGTATGGGAGAGCCACTCTTGCCAGAGTGAAATCGTATTTGGGGATTTTTCACTTCCAGAACGTGTACAACTTCAGTTATACATGTCCTGCTATTTAACAACTATACACCCTGTGCTAAGGATCTATAGAGCCTTACTTAGGTGTGATTTATCAGGATTAAGATGGAAGGTTTAGGCATGGTTTATTTTGCCAGGTCAGAAAAGCAGTTTTAAATTGTGTACACAGTCCTCAAGGGCATGCCTGGAGACATGGTATACAGCGCTGGTTTAGTTGTTGGCAGACGGAGTGCTGCAGCCCTCTTGTAGCATTTAATTTGCAGACCCCAGATACAGGTTGTACCATGTACTAAGGCCTTATAAGTATATAAATGTGACAATAAGTTGTATGGCAATTTTACTACATTTAAAAGGGAGAACACTGGTAACAGGAGTCAAGTGTGCAGAGTCATATGTCCTACAAAAACAGATTCAGGTAAAGGAGGCAAAAAGTAGGAGGAATACCATGCAAAAGATGGTTATTTCCAAGAGCTAGAAATGCCAGAAGTAAGACGTAAGAGCTGTGCCAGGCACAGGTTTCCAGGAGTGCTATTTTGGAATGCATGTAACACCTTCTGAATACTGTTGTCCTCTTGTAGAAATTTACAAGTTATCGATTTCAGCAGAGGTCAAATGGACCCTCCCCGTGAAACTACCATTTTGATTTTTCTCTGTCGAGATGCCCCTCCCATTACATCCAAACCATAGTTTGTTGTGATCCCTTCCAAAACGTGCAAGAGCATATAGATACACCAGCCCTTGGCAAAGGTAGCTTTCTTATTCATTTTCAAGGTGAGTTGTAATTTGAACGAAGTTTGTGAATGTCCGCAATGTACGTTTATGATTGTTTAAGACTTAGAAAGCAAACCATGCCTCGTAGCATCCATTTTGCCCACTGATGGTGGCGAAATGTACAGTAGTAAATGCATTTACACCTACCATGAATCCTTTCGTCATTTCCTTGCAGGTGTAAACGTGGTGGTTGCAGTCGTAAACGTACGTTGATGACAGACAATACTTTTTTGAATAAGTGCCCTTAAGGTTTGGAGTTTTTGATACGGGCATAGAGAACCCTTACAATCTGTAATTTGAAGAAATGTGCTGTTTTCATATTGCGCTTGATGCTACGATACAGATTGGCTGGCACCTCTCCTCTCGTTACCTGACCTCATAAAGCATGAGGCTGCTGCCTGGTGTGAACGATAGTCACACACAAGATTGAACGTTTCTTTAATAAACTCTCACAATGTTTCCTTTGTTGATATTAGTAGTCTTAACAGATTTCAAATGCATGAAACTCGGGGACACAACGCACACTCCGAATGTATTGTGTTCCGATGTTACTGTTTGATAAATCTTTCCTTGAATTTCATCGACAGACTTAGTCGGTCTTACCATACAGATATAGATTCAGAATTAGGCAATAGTGAACAGCAAGGATAGTGTGTTTTGCTTTTAACTTTTTTTTAAATAAGAATCACAACTAATTAAAGAAGTGTATTTTATTTGTTTTCTGTGCTAAAGGATAAGCAATATTCAGAAATGACTATTATTGCCCTTCAAAACGTGCATATATGGCACATAGTTGTCCAATTAGAGCAGAACTGTAGGAAAGAAACAATGGCAATTTTGGCAAGCAATTCATCTTTTTTAAAGCAAAAACTCTCCCGTTCTTTCAGTGGCAGCCTAATTAATGTCAGTGGAAAAATATTGATGAAAATAACAAACACTAAATTACCGCTTGTTCTGGGCTTTTGCTGTGAACTGAAGAAATTGATCTGCACTATCTGTCTATTAGTTACAGATCTGATTTCCACCACTTGACGTGAATTTCTCCCATCGCTCCCAGCTTGTCTCCTCGTGCTAGAGCTCGTTCTTGACACACATTGGCATTTGCTTCTCGCCTTCCTCATTCTTTCTCAGTCAGGCACATTGCATTCAAATAAATTGAACACCACTGGCACAGTGATAGATCACAATTACCAGCAGGAGATGTTGCTGATAAATGCCCAAGTGAATATAATCCACATATACAAGACGATAGGGTCAAAGTAGTGAAGAAGAGGGACGGAGCACGATGTTACAGTAGGATACCAATGTCAAGGCAATTCTAAAGCAACTGTGGAACATACACAGATTGTCAAAATCTGAGTCGAGAGGACTGAGGAGTCGCGATAAGTGTGTATAATGATATACGAATCGAGCCTCTCAACTTATACTCTGATCCCTCAAAACAGTAGACATTCAGTGAATAAGGTTTGCTAGAAGTATCAAATCTACGTGCGAATGCTCACAGCCACAAGTAATTGAGAATGGTCCACCAAAAAAAAACAAAAAAACAACGTAGACGGCTGCCAGTCAAGTGTGTCTGCTCCCACTCCCACAGCTCTGATGACGACACAGTTACTATCTTATGTGGTCGTCACTCCAAAACAAATTTGTTGTAAATTCGAGATGCGAGGTTGTTTGCTTAATTGTTAACATGTTGTTACGTGTCTGTATATAGGTATTCAACCCGTGCAATACTTAAATTGGTAAGAATGTCAACTGCGAAACACTTTAAAGGTAAAACCAATCAATAAAAGAATAACTTGAGAGGTGCAAAATCTAATGAGATTAAATGCTGCATATGTGCTAGAATCCGACTGGCAAACTACGGGATCGAAGTAGGTACCACACTGATGTTAGTGCCAACCCCCCCCTCTAGTCTAGAGGGTTAAAAAAACAAAGCAGTTTAGCATATGGTAACATTGGATCACCTTTGGTAACTTTGCCCGATCAACAACGCTGAGAAAATGTGTAGTTTAGGCCATGCAGCTACTTAATAGGAAAATAAATAGTGCAAGGAACATTGGCTGGCGTTGACTGTTCATTATTGATATCTGGAAGTTCATGTCAGACAGCTGTAAAATTCTGAGCGGAGGCATGCATTGGTTAAATGATACAGTACTGTTTGGTGGAGAGAGTATAGACGTTTTCTAAATGCTATCCTGATTTGCAGAGATCGAACGTGTGCGCATCTCCCATTCTCTGGTTATATTTAAGCCTTGCATTACAAAGCAGAAGTGTTTGGAATTACATCGTGACATTTATGTAATCAGAAGATTGCATTTCGGCTATTCCTTTATCTGAGCGAGAATAAAGGACTATCTAGTCCCAAGCAGTGTAATACATTGCAGAAAGATCACAATCGGCTAATAACAGAGGTATGAAAAAAGTAAGAATTCCATTGAGAAGCAACGACTGAACACGATCCATAAAAGATTTGCAGCTTACGTTCCCTACAGAGACTATCAAAACTAACTTTGCAAGTTTTCGTAGAAGGAGGGATCGGATGACATTTTATATCCCGAGCTTAGATCTCTGGGAAACAGCTTGCAGCAGCGGTAATTGGCAAGTTCCTCTATCACACATCACGTCTCGGATGGACAGATATTCCTGCACATCTCTAGTCAAGTTTTCCTTATATAATTGAAGACACAACAGTTCATATTGATTAACCACAAAAACGGAAAAATACATTTTGTTATACTTGCCATGAACAGTAATCTCATTAATTATGTAATTTCAGATGTCATCCGTGTTGTTATCAATGATGTCATAGAACATGTCATGAGTCATGTAATATGTGAGGTCATAAGCACTGCATGGCAGGATCGCAAATTTTATTTACTTCAATACAGTCTTCTTTTTAGTTTAAAATTGAATTTTTAACAGGTATTTTCACATAATTATAACTTCACTTTAACCTTTGCTTATTTCAGTGCTTTTCTAAGTTTTTTTTTAATATCAAGTAAAGTATTGCTGTGCCACACTATAACATTACTTTAACATTTGTTTTTTTCAGGGAATTTCTATTTTTTTTTAACAGGAAAACAATGTGATTACCACACCTATCACTTCCACCCACCGAGCACAGCTTTTGGCCATGTGCAGTGGGTGGCGGGGCTCCCAACCTTCTGCTATGCACAGCCTTTGGCCAAACAAGGCAAAACAGGACGAGACAGGAGAGAGGAGTTGTTTTAAAAAAAATATATATATATGGAAGACTTCAATGTTACTACTGTCAGGTGGAGGACAAGCCTCAATTGTTAGGACTGGGAGGAGGAGGGCCCCGTGATCTGTATTTATTTGGGTTTGAGGGGATTAGATTCCGAGTTTTCAGTTGAGGTTTTACATATGTTGTTGAAAGCCTATCAGTCTTTCAACATTTTCAAATCACTTGACTAAAATGGTTAGCGAAAGGCAAGAAATTAGTGCTGGGTGCAAGAGGTAAAAATTATGGATGTAAGATCATTTGTTCGTACTTCGTTTGGGTCCGAGAATTGGAGATTGAAGGCAAACGCAGCAGGAACGTCAAATGATGGCCTTTTCTGTTTGACAGTGAACCTTCTATTTCAAATCCTTATTTTGCCTCAAAAGTGGTTTTATTGGATGTTGCAAATGTTTTGGAATTAATCATGTTTTTAAGCAGCCTGTAGGCTTCTAATTTCATGCATTATCCTCAAGAGTTATTAAATGTATGTTATGAATAATAAGCTTTCTTCTCTGTATAGACTAAGGGTTTGAAGTACCTTATGTATTTAAGTAGCTCAGTTTTTCCTGTTGTCTATGTTTTTAGATCCAGGTTCTTCACAGCTGGCACGTATTTAAGCATCACTTTAAGTCTGTGCTAGCTAGGCTGCGCATGAGGACAGAGTTTAGGTAGCATACAGAAAAATGTGAAAGCAGTGGCATAGTGGTTGGTGCTTTATCCTCTTTCCATATGGGTATTAAGTAGAGAACTGACACAACATTTCTGGTGCCTACATCGCCAATCAACAGAAAAATAACATGCTTGTGCTCCTTCCTCCTGCTTGCTGGCTCACTTCAAAGGTTTTGTAAAGCATCTGGAGGAGAGAGGGCTGCTAACATTTGCTGTCAAGCAGTCAATGTGTAGGACACTGCTAATATTGATACACGAGATTTGACCTGCATCCCAATTTCAGATGACTGTTTATCTGAAACCTGGTATGGTTTCACACTTTGGAACATTCAGTGCTGGGAAAAATAATTTCCATAGATAGATAGATAGAGGAATTTGAATATGAGGGCACATCTTGATGGGTTATTGTTCTCTTGCCTGAGTCCTTATTCCTATAAATCTCAGAAGGCAGAAGTTAAGGAGGCGACTGTGAGTCATGGGTTGGGGATGGCATGTTTACCAGAACAGGGTAGGCTTAAGGGCTGTGGCCTTGCTACAGGCTGTATTATGGTGAGAGCTAGCTTGAAACTCTGCTCACTAACTCTGGCCTGGACCGGTTGATGGTTTTACCAGGTGCAGATGCGCACTGAGTAAAATCACTGTTCAGGAACTGGTGGTGCAATGGCCAATTTGGAATTGGGCAGCTAGTATCCTCCAGGGGATATAATATTTTGGTGTATTAATTACTAAATGGAAATGGGCTCAATGGTGACATCATAAACTTACCCTTATCACTTGAACTAGTTAGCAGTTGGTAGGAAAGATGATTATTATTTGGGGTGGGCAAGTGGTCACCTCGAAGGGTAAAGCCATCACCTGATAGAAGTCACACAAATGCGGTTAAATAAACCTAAGCTCAGTCCCTGGGTATCTGACACAAAGCAGACAAGTTCAAATAAATGGCAATGTGTAAAATATTTAAGCAGTGCTTAAACAGTAGAACAAGTCACACATAAAACAATAACAGCCTACAACCAATTTTAAAATTAAGTGAAAACAATGTTGTGAGTAAAGTAAGTCCAACACAACAAGTTTCGAAAAAAGGAAAGTGGAGATGTGTATGTTAGAAGAATTAAAGTGAAAACATGATTTGAAAATTAAAGTGCCCAAAGTAAGCAAATGGTCGCAGTAGACCAGGACCAAAGTTCAACTTTAGACCAACCACCACGTTAGAGCTATGGTCTGATACATCATTTGTCCCAGCGAATGTCTTCAAGTTAAAAAGATTGAAAATGTAATCTATTTCCCACTTCAGAAAGGGACTTTGACCTTTTGGTGGGGAAAAATATTATAACTTCTTCTAAGTCCCAGTGCAGAATGAGTTTTGTCACTTTTTGAGAAGAAAAATCCTCTTTGCCTGGAACGCTGATGAAACTGTAGAAGATGCTGTGAAACTGAAGGCCAGACACTTGAAGCAGCTTGGTCCCACTGGCAGATTTCTTGCTGAACATTTTCAAAGTTCCAACTCAGAATAGGACATAGACATGTTTCAGACGTGTGGAGACTTCCGCATGGGATGACTGAAATTAGACCAGGAAATCACCTTTGGAGAAAGGTGGTCAGACAGAAAATGCTACCAAGATTTTGTGTTGTATTAAGAGACGTGTCTAATCAGACACCTGGAGGTTCCACCCTGTGCATCTAGAATCCATGACAACCCTCTTCACTGTTTGCATAGCAAAACATTCAACAGCTCCCTTATTGAAGAAACTAGCACACCAAGGAGCATGAAGACTGTGTCAAATCATAAGGAGCACTGCAGAAAGGTCATGTCCCGGAATCTGACATTTGCTCAAACTAAGATGCCTTGGTGTGTTGTTGAGTCCCTTACCACTTGAATAGCCTTCTCTCCTGAATTCTTCTTGTGCCTTGTGATGTCTTTGGCTTCATTCCTCTAGAAGCAAATGATGTACCACATCACTTTACGGCCCGTACTGCCATTCCATCACAATCCCAAGTTTACTTTGCCATTTGGGGGTCTTATTACAAGTGACCTGGTGTGGGAATGCTAATTCCGCTTCCCTCTGATTTAATAATATTGGGGACCCAGCTAACTCCGAGGGCTTGTAGTCAACGGAGATTTAGAATGATCCTTAAAAATCCTGTGCAAATATGGAATTGTTGGAAGAATAGTGTTGGACTTCTCTGGCAAGTTCTTATTTTCTCTAGTGTTTCAACTAGTGATTTCAGCTACTTTCCGCACTCGAAGTCTCCATGTAAAACATGACAGGTCCATCAGAATCTGTAATTCCTGCTGGGGCCTGCAACTCTATTACCCGTCTCATCTAGAATTCTGAGGTTTCCGAATGATCAACGTTGGATTTCGAAATATCGATACTCAGAAGAAGTATGTGAGTAAGATATAAAGACATATTTACATGTTATCAAAAATCAAAATAACCCCATTATTAGAATAAAGCATAATGTGTCCTGTCCAGAAATTGATGAATTTGGCCACACAAGTCCAACATGTTGTTGTTCACCAAGCACATTAATTTCCGTTTAATTTTCATGTGCAGTAGGGAACAGGCTGTCTTTAATATACTTTGCGTCGGCACGTAAATCAATCTATTTCCCTCTAGTAGCAGAAGCTTTATTTAACCAGGCGACGAGCATTGTATGTGAAGCTGGCCTGCTCTTTTTCATATACCTGCAAGGGAACCTACTTCTATTTTCATATTTTAATAAATTGCAGGAAGTGGCTGAGATTTTCATGGCATGATCACTGCTGGCATTTCAAAGCAACAATTACCTTCACACACAACGTATTCTCTGGAGTCTTAATAACAGCTAGAGTAGGCGAAGATGCTTTTTGAAGAGAAATAGGATTCGCTAATTCCTAGTCTAAGCGGCAGTTTTATACAAGCTCCAAAATGGAGAATCAGCCGAGGCCCTTGTATTTGTCTCTGAGATTACTTGCTCTCAAAGTTAGCACTGAACTGACCACAAGCATCACTGATTTAGTGTTAACGCCCACGGATCATAAGAAGAGAGGTACTTAGGCCCATATTTATACTTTTTCAGCGCCGCATTTGCGCTGCTTTTTGACGCAAAAACTGCGCAAACTTACAAAATACAATTGTATTTTGTATGTTTGCGCCGTTTTTGCGTAAAAAAATGACGCAAATGCGGCGCTAAAAAAGTATAAATATGGGCCAATTGTATTTTGCAAGTTTGCGCCACTTTTGCATCAAAATATGACGCAAATGCAGCGCTAAAATAGTATAAATATGGGCCTTAATTTTTAAAGAAAAGTTCTGTCCCTCCAGGAAAAGACTATAAAGGGCAGATGGTCCCTTCAAAAGCAATTTAGCGCCATCAAGATAGATGTTGAAAAAAAGGCAAAGGTGTGGTGATGATAACCTGCACTTGGTGCAACCTTGAGAGTCATGTGACAGCCACCTCCCTCCCAAAGTAGCTAATGCCTGTGAACCTGCGCGGCGCAACACTGCACGTGCTAATGTCTCTCCGAACTCAAAGGCCACCTCTCATACAACTCAACATCAAGTTGCTTTTTTATAATATGATAAAAAACTGCGTCATAATATCATCTCAAATTAAATAATTGATAAAATGGAGATCGTCAAAAGGGACAAATGCTCATTATGCCTTTATCTGTGATGCTGCTGTCTGACAAACTGCTGTAAAATCCCTTCATTGGCACTTGTTTGGAGGCATTACGTTTTTTACGTGACCAATTATATGATGTTTCTCATAATGTGAAACTATCTCTGTAGCAGTGCCCCATGCTTTAAACTCCGCTTCCGTCACCGTGCTGTGATAATTGATATTTTTTGTAAGAGGGAGCGCTGCTAGCAGCAGTGATTTTGGAAAACTTGGAGGTCTTCTTAAGTTCATCACAACTCCTCGACGTTTCATTGTATGATCTGAAAAAAACAAATGCAAATCAGCAAAATAAGAGGCTTATTTTTCAAACGTTGGCCTTGTAACGGCTTTGTTGTTTAAAATTCATAGATATTTCAAATGTTACAAAGTTTTTTTAGGTGTTTGCAAAGGTAGTCACATGAATGTTTTACAAATAGTGTCCATGAACGTGTTTTACTGCATCCATTCTTAAAAAGGAGTGCTATACATTTTAGTGAGCTCTGAATTTTTCAAAGGGAGCAGTAGTTTCCCGTTCTTAGACCTGACAGCGTTAGGGAGGTCACCCCTAACTTTTTGCCTGCCTCCCTCCACTTTTTAGACACTGTTTTTGCTGGTTAGGGTCGAGCCTGCGTTGCATGCGCTCGTGCATGCGTATCGCAGCGATACGCTTTAGGGTTTAGAAAAGGGCTCGGAGCCCTGTCGACGTCACGTAGTGGGCTTGCCTATTAAAATCTGATTGCTTTCATTGGTCGAAGGCATGCATACGTCATGCCTTTTCCGGTGGCTAGCCCTCCTCGAGCGCGTCAACCGAGTACAGAAAACATGCGAGGCTCGCTTTTTTCCGTCCGGCTCGTGGACTACTTTTTCTCTAATTTACTAGCGCGATTTCGCTTGGCAGAAGTCGAGCGCTTTACATAGTTAAATGCACTTTTTCGGCTTACGTACATAAATGCACTTTTGCCGATAGGTGAAAAGTGGGGTTAGGAGTTTACAACACTATCAGCTCGAACATGTGCAAACGCGAGACCCATTGCACTGCAAATGCTTGTTTTTGGACTCTGTGCACTTTACCACTGCTAACCAGTGCTAAAGTGCATATGCTCTCTCCCTTTAAACATGGTAACATTGGATCACACCCAACTGGACTATTTAATGTACTTATAAGTCCCTAGTAGTGTGTACTGTATGTGCCCAGGGCCTGTAAAATAAATGCTACTAGTGGGCCTGCAGCACTAATTGTGCCACCCACGTAAGTAGCCTCTTAACCTTGTTTCAGGCTTGCCATTGCAAGGCCTGTGTGTGCAGTTTCACTGCCAATTCAACTTGGCATTTAAAAGTACTTTCCAAGCCTAAAACTCCCCTTTTTCTACATATAAGACACCCCTAGGGTATGCCCTAGGTAACCCATAGGACAGGGTGCTGTGTAGGCAAAAGGCAGGACATGTACCTATGTAGTTTACATGTCCTGGTAGCGTAAAACTCCCAAATTCGTTTTTACACTGCTGTGAGGCCTGCTCCCTTCATAGACTAACATTGGGGCTGCCCTCATACATTGTTTGAGTGGTAGCTGCTGCTCTGAAAGGAGTAGGAATGTCATATTTAGTATGACCAGAATGGTGATATAAAGTCCTGCTGACTGGTGAAGTTGGATTTAATATTATTATTTTAGAAATGCCACTTTTAGAAAGTGAACATTTCTCTGCACTTAAATCTTTCTGTGCCTTACAATCCACGTCTGGCTGGGTTTAGTTGACAGCTCCTTGTGCATTCACTCAGACACACCCCAAACGCAGGATACTCAGCCTTACTTGCATACATCTGCATTTTGAATGGGTCTTCCTGGGCTGGGAGGGTGGAGGGCCTGCTCTCACACAAAGGACTGCCACACCCCCTACTGGGACCCTGGCAAACAGGATTGAACTGAAAGGGGACCTGGTGCACTTCTAAGCCACTCTTTGAAGTCTCCCCCACTTCAAAGGCACATTTGGGTATATAAACAAGGCCTCTTCCCCTTCCAACTCAGACACTTCCTGGAGAAGATAACTGGAACCAGAACCTGCATCCTGCCAAGAAGAACTGACTGGCTGCCCAAAGGACTCACCTGACTGCTTTCTGTGAAGGACTGCTGCCTTGCTGTTGGCCTGCTGCCTAGCTGCTCTCTGGCTGTGGTGAAGAAGTGCTCTCCAAGGGCTTGGATAGAGCTTGCCTCCTGTTCCCTGAAGTCTCAGGACCAAAAAGACTTCTATCTTGCAACTGGACTCCTTGTGCGGTGAAACTTTGACACACAGCTTGCTAAAACCGACGCACAGCCTGCCCCACAGAACGCCGAACCGGAATGACGCAGCGCAACTTCGCAAGAAGAAGATCAAGGCGGCGCCTGCGTTGTGACCGTAACTTCGACGCACGGCCCACTGGATCAACACACAGCCAACCTGGGATGACGCAGCCTGACTTCCAGAGGAGAAATCGACGCAGTGCCTGCCGTACGGAAGAAACTTCCATGCAACGCCCACCGGAATGACGCATCGCTTGTGACTTTGCTCCGCAAGCCCAGGATTCCACGCACAGACCCCGGGGCGTCTGAAAACCCTGCAACCCGAAGAGGGTCCATGACCGAGTGAAAACACTTTGATTGCTTTAAAAAGACTTAAGACACTTTGGCCCTCATCACAACCCTGGCAGTAGGTGATAAAGCGGTGGTAATATCGCCAACAGGCCTGCGGTAAAAAAAATGGAATCATGACCACGGCGGAAACCGCCAACACGGACAGCCACTTAAACACACTGACCGGCATGGCGGTAGCCACAAACACTGCGGCGTAACCGTCAACAGCCAGGCGGAAGACAATGTACTGCCCACAGCATTACAACAGGCCTATCCGCCACTTTTCCAGGGTGGTACCAACGCCATCAAAAGCACGGCTGAAACAGTACACTGAAGAGAAATGACTCACCTCTCGTCACTCAAGGAAGAACCACAACACCATGGAGCCCGAGCTGCACTTTTTTCCAATGCTGGTGTACCTCCTCATACACCAGGAACACGAACGCCGGCGAAGACGACCACAGTGAGTACTGCGCCTAGCACACAAGGGAGGGGGAGGAAATAGAGAGTGACACACACATACAACACGCAACACCCCCACCCCCACCCTCACCCACAACACCATACACACAAACAGATGCAGCAACATCACATATACACCCCGTAACCCGCAGAAATAACGCAAGGACAAAAGGAATGGATTAAAATGAGTGTAATAGTACAGTTTTAGATAAATACGTCCTCAAACAATAAACAGTACTTACAATATATACAAAAGGAGGGACAATGCCCATTCCAAAATGTCCATGGCCCACGGGGCCATGACACATAGGCCAAGGCCACACTTGACTCCTGCCTCAATACGGAGAGAACACTGTAGGGGCATCAGGTAAAAAAAATTCAGGCACCTCAGGGGGATGGGGAATGGGGGGGCACCTCAGCCGGAAGATGGTACAACGCCACTGGCCTGGAGGGGGCTCCATGCCCACTGCTTGGTCCTGGGGAGTGCAAAGCCACAGTCTCTCAAGTGGGTGGTTTGCCCACTAATTGCTCCTGGGGAGTGCAAATCCACAGTGTCTCAAGTGGGTGGTGTTAGAAATGGGGTTTCTGGTTGGCTAGGATATGCACCTCAGCCAGGCAGAACCTACCCACTCTAGTCAGGGCAAGGGAGTTACACGTCTCAGATAAACCCTGCTCACCCCCTTGGTAGCTTGGCACGAGCAGTCAGGCCTATCCCAGCGGCAATGTGTAAAGCGTTTGCACAACACACACAACACACGTGACGCAAAATGTACACCACAAAGTAAACACAACACTGAGCTATGTAAAAATAATCTGTATTGCACAAAACATAATTAGACCAACATTACACGTAAGTAATACCCTGCTACCTTAGCAGTTGTCAGAATGTTAAACAAGTTACTAATACTCTGCAAGAATATGCAGTTGGCACATTAGAACACGTAAGTACTCAGGGTTCTGCAACATGAGCAGTAGTCAGGAATTACAATAAGGGTTATATGCACTTTCCATGAATAACCCCTAAATACCCCCAAAGGGCACATTAGAAAACAGATCACAAGTCATAAAAATACATATCAGCTTGTCACACTCATAAAAGAAATATCAGCACATATATGTAATTTTATGAAAGCAGGTAAGGTCTATACTAGGCTCCTACAGCCCATATTCCCTAAAAAGTACCTGGTTGTGATGTAGAGGCACTTCCAGTGCCTAGAAGGCGAACAATGGGGCCCCCGGCGCTCCTATGTGCAAAACGGGGGCCTCGAATTTCCTTTGGAGTAGAAGAGGGCGGCACACACCTCCTCTACCCTGTCAACGGGCCCCTCTGGGGACCGAGATTACTGGGGGCCCCCCTAGGCCTCCACCAGCCCTCACGAGGGGGGCCCGAGTCAGGGAAATCCTTTGAGGGAGGGGGGGGCACCACGCACCCCCTCTGGTTTGAAATCGGGCCCCTCCAGGGACCCGCAAACTCCTGGGGTCTCCCCGGGCCTCTGCCGGCCCTCACATGGGGGGGAAGACCTCCAAAACAAGCCACTGGCCCACGAGACAGCCGCAAAGGAAGTCAGCGGTACGGCCGAGCCTCTGGTGAGGCTATCGATGGGCCGCAAAACACAGGAGAGTCCTCCGGGACTCCCACAGGTGAGAGAGAGGCGTCCTCCTCTCCCTCAGGTTCCCGATGATGTCTTGGCCCAAAGCAGGGCCTGCCGGTGCCCCGGGGGTGCTGCACGGAGCGGTCCTTGCCCTGGGGTTGCCAATAGGAGCAAGTTTGCTCCGGATAAAAGTAGGAAGGTTCTCTTCGTGCCCTGGGGGCACTAGTAAGCGCGTAACACTTGCGCTTTAACCAACAGCTTTCCCGGTGCTGCGGCGGTGATCTTTGGGACACTTTAGAGGCAGCGCGCTTTTAGGAAAGCATGAGGGCTTGTTTATAAGCCCGGGCTGCGGTGGTGATTTTAGGGCTCCCCAATAAAGTGCTTTTCACAGCGCTAAGGCCAAATCTGCAGCCTGGGCTGCGGCAGTGATTTTTCCTCAGCAATAAAAAGAGCGCCTTTTGGAAAGCGCTTCGGGCAAAGTTTGTAGAGATTGTTTGCAGGGGTCAGGGGCCACAGCACCCTGCCTCTGGGAGCAATCAAGACAAGAAGGAGCACAGGGCTGGTGGGCCCAGCTACAGGCCAGCACAAGGGTTGCAGATGGTGGCAGTTCCTCCTAGTGACCAGGCAGGTCACAGGTCAGCACAACAGCAGCAGTCCAAGGTGGTTTCCTGGTGAATCCATTCATCAGCGTTCTGTGTCCAGTTTCAAGTTCCAGGAATGTTCAAATTGTGGGGAAAATTCCCCTGTACTTATACTAGGGTTACAGTGTGTTTTACAATGGTAGGGAGAGGATGTTCCAGCCAGTTACAACTGGTTCTGGGAGTGCCCCCTCTCTTCTTTCAGCACAGGCTCCAAACATCAGTGGGGGGTTAACGACCCTATTATATGAGGCCAGGGCACAGCCTTTACAAATGCAGGTGTGCCCCGCCTCCCCCTTCTCTCAGCCCAGGAAGGCTTTACAATATGTAGATGCACCTCTGTGTCACCTCCACCCTCGCTGTGTTCAGGCTGTCTGAGAAGTATGCACAAAGCCCCAACTGTCAGTCTGCCCAGACATGGATTGGAGGCAAGCTGCAAAACACCAAAGTCATAAGCACAGATAAATAAGCACTTTCTAGAAGTGACATTTCTGTGATAGTAATAAAAAATACACCTACACCAGTAAGCAGCATTTCTCACCACTATCACAACCATACCAAACATGCCTACCCTACCCCTCATAAATCAGACAATACCCCTTACACTTAAGGCAGGGCATTTCCAATGCAATCGTATGAGGAGGCAGCACTCACAGCAGTGAGACACCAAGTTAGGCTGTTTGTCACTACCAGGACAGGCCACGCATCATGGCACATGTCCTTCCTTCTACATACATGGCACCCTGCCCAAAGGGCTAGCTAGGGCGTACCTTAGGGGTGACTTACATGTAGTAAAATATGAGTTCTGGGCCTGGCAAGTAAATTTAGATGCCAGGTCCCTGTGGCAGGAAACTGAGCATACAGGCTCTGTGCTAGCAGGCTTTAGATAGGTTTGAGAGGCTACTTCAGTGGGTGGCGCAAGCAGCGCTGCAGGGCCACTAGTAGCATTTAATTTGCAGGCCCTGGGTATAGGGACACCACTTTACAAGGGACTTATAGGTAAATTAAATATGCCAATTAGGTATAAGCCAATCATACCAAGTTTACAAGGGAGAGCACATGCACTTTAGCACTGGTTAGCAGTGAAAAAGTGCTCAGAGTCATAACGTCAGGCCAACAAGGTCCAACACTGGACCTTATCAAAATAAAAAATAAAAATAAAAAAATGAACAGCAGGAAGGAGAGAAGGGAAAAAAGTGGGGTGGTAAGTGTCTGGGAGCAGTGGTTAGGGAGAATGGAAGGCAGAAGTAACAAGGAAACAGATTCAATCACAAGGATTGTTAAATATAAAATAAAAAGAGACCCCTGAAGAATTCAGTGGAAGGATACAAGTCATTAAAGTAGAATACTGTGACACCCCAAAACTCCTGTGACAGCCAAATGCAAACAAGCATTTGCAATGCAATGGGTCTCGCGTTTACTCGAGTTAAAGCTATTAGCTTTGTAAACTCCTAGCCGGACTTTTCTTGCCACATAAACTAAAAAGTAAAACCGTTTAACATAAGTGAGCCGATGGCCACAATGAGAGCAAAGCAAACACACAAAAGGAAACAGAATTTCGCTGAAATGTATTGCTGAAATGAAATGTATTGTGGCGCTTTGAATCGGCTTGCTTATGTCAACTGTTTTACTTTTCATTTTCAATTTATGTGGCAAGAAAAGTCCAGTTGGGAATTTACAATGCTAATAGCTCTAACTCGAGCAAATGCGAGACCCCTTGCATTGCAAATGCTTGTTATCCCAGGCAGTGCGAATTCTTTACAGTGGGCGGAAGTGTGAAGCAGCGGGGAGCCTCACCTCGAGAAACGTATTGGGGCAATAAAGTTCAGCTCGAAAACCATTTCAGAGCAATACAGACCAAAGGCAAATGCTGAAAAGCTTTCCTTTTGCTCCAAATGTGCGCACATTTCTGCTTTTATTCTCTGCTGTCCGTGAACGCTTGTTATATCTATGTGAATGTGTGCGCATCTGTCATTGGTGGTCGGTCTGTGTGTGTTTCACATCGCTTGTCACACAATCCCCTTTGAGAGTGTTTTAAGTAGCATTAAAGGTGATGATGCACAAAATGACGTTCAGAAAAGCCAAAATGCATTTAGGACCACGAGTCTGTGCCGAACAGGATCCTGTTTCAATTAGAACTACAAGCAAAGCCTCACATGAAGCGCTATTCGCAAAGGGAAACATACTATGAATACGGAGGATGCTTTTTTAAATAAACGGAAAACACACTAATTTTATCACAGAATCTCTTTAATTAGTGTGTTGTCTCCTATTTATAAAGGAAAAAACTGAATGTTATTTTCTTTTTTATGACAAGGATGTGTTCAGTTCTCTCGATATCTCCCACACAACTGGATAAAGTGATTTTTTCCCCACATATGCACAAAGGGTGTTACATCGCACACTGAGTACCTTCGGAGGAACCTTTAGAAAACATTTGGGATAGGTTTTGCATGTCAATCCGCAATCACCCACATAAGACACGGAAGATTGTATTTTGAATACTGTGTGCTTGAACATACCAAGATAGACACTGCTGACGCATACCAGTATTAAAGCAATTTTTCACTCTGCAAACTTTACATTCAAAAGTCCTGTAATTATGGTATTATTGGAAGCTACACTAATTCAAAGAGTATTCCGTTGTGCAAACATTTTGCTTTCAGTGTAGTACGCTTTTAAATTTAAAATTAACCATTTTTTAAGCATGTCTCAAAGGCTCCATTAATAATTCTGTGGCTTCATCAGTTTATCAATGAGGGATACCTTAGCCTTCCTAAAAGTCGTGAATATTAGTCACCCTACAGCATTTTCCACCGCTGCTGTATTAATTTCATTGGAAACAAATGCTAGAAAGATTTAAGATTTCTTCCAAGCACTTATTAAAAGAGAGGGCTAGTCTAATGGCATACTTCAAACACCAAGAACTAGGACAAGTGCCTGCGCGCGGCACACAGCAGCACACATCACACATCAGCGGGATAGCTACGTCTCGTTCTGAATTAACACAGACCTCTCTCTCCTTCTTTAACGTAAACCAGCGAAAGCCTTGCTAACCCCCAAAAATGTGACTTTCAGCAACAAGAGATGTAATGAGAAAAAGAAACATGCTGGTGCACAATAAATCCCATACAATGGAGGCTTCGTTTTAAAAGGGCTGCTAAATACATGCAAACTTGAACAATGCAGGGTAAAGTTCACGACTAATGAAGTCCGAAAACAATTAAGGTTGCGGATTTAGGATTAAAAAAAAAAAACACAGCCCAACGTGTGCATAATGTCACTGTTAAAACGGAACAAAAGCTAACATTCCTAAAAAACTAAAACACATGCTTGGTTGATAACAACCTAAACAAGCGAAAGCCTTGTTAACCCCAAAGCGTGCACACAGAACATAACAAGTATGTAAAGCGCTCAACTTCTGCCAAGCCACATCGGGCTCGTAAATTAGAGAAAAAAAAGTCCACGAGTGCAATGGAAAACAGCGAGCCTCGCATGTTTTCTGTACTTGGTCGCTGCGCTCGAGGAGGGCTAGCCACCGGAAAAGGGATGACGTATGCATGCCTTGGACTAATGAAAGCAAGCAGATTTTATTAGGGAAGCCCACGAACCAATAAAAATCATTGACGTGAAGTTGACAGGGCTCCGAGCCCTTTTCTAAATACAAAAGAGTCTCGCTGCGATACGCATGCGCGAGCGCATGCAACGCAGGCTCGACCCTAAAAAGGGGGAAAGTAATATAATCAGGAACAGACAGCTGAGATAGACAACACACCCTTGCAATCAGGGGAAGGAGGCTGCCCCAAAACCAAATATAGGCAAGTTCGACTGCATTTCTCGGCATTCCATTTCAAGATAACTGGAAGGCCATAGACCTACTTTCCCTCCTGGATAACACATTTGAGAGGGAGGAAAGTAAAATTTGGTTCCCCTGAAAACCCAGCGAGTTAATTACACCCCACCCAAGCCCAAAGGTGATGAATTAAATCACTCACTTTACCACTGGTTCGTAGTGTTTGCCTAATACACCAAGAGATTAGAAATATTTCTTGTCTACATGGCGCCTCCCCTGTGCGTGAGGTGATCACAACTTAAAACACTTAAAAACCTTTTTATACACGTTGTGCTCCTGTGTGCGTTATGTATATTATTCACATTCAGCGGAAATGGTATGCTTTGGGAGAGAGCTTGAGAAACAGGCTTTTTAGGCTCTCATTATAAGAGGTGCAATTGAACTACATTGCTAATCTGAGGTATGGGATCACAGCAGGATTGCACACGAGTCTCAAAAAATGGGGATTCTGCAGTGATTCCAGCATGCCCCCCACCCCTTTCTGGGCCTTCTCACCAAGTACATTTCGGCATATTCGCTGAAATGTGCGTGAAAGTAAAAAAAAAACAGTCACTGCGCTTTTAATGTACAAATCTGTAATTCAGGTGCAGGCGGAAACAAGTATTTCCATTTCCATTAGAGTTGCAAAGAAACCTCTAAAGAGAACATTTGTTGTGTTGTTTCCTCGTGTCAAAACTCCTTATTCCCAGTGTGCCCATCGCCTTACCCATTAATCGTATTTCCTCATCACATTGGTCGCCCGTGCCCAGCATCACCTCACAACCATGACTCGCTACTGGCCCCTCTAACAGCTGCAGGGACTAACCCTTCCAAAAGGGATTTTCAACTTTCCCCAGTTCAAATACCTGCCTAATATCGTGAAGGCCTTGGCTGCTCCTCCCTGCTGCCGGGTTTGAAGTTGTTTTAATGATTGCATTTTCAAAGGTAAATTCTGTTTCACAACAACTCCGGAGTATTGATTATTTTCCTCAGCTCCAGCCCAATAACAAAAGACCTCTCTGCTTAAAACGTCCCTGAGATGTTCAGCGCATAATTGTCTATCATTGTCTGTGGGTTTATCTGCTGCCCTGAAGTACCACATTCTTCCCCATTCCCGCCTCGCAGAAATACATTGGGCTCTCGTTCATTTACACTTTCACACCCCTGCGGTATCTGAAACCTTCCAAAGCACTTCAAATAAGAAAGCAATATAAAAGTAATATTAATATTTCTGAACAACTGCCATTCTTGAACAGGTTTGGTTATTTCAGTGTTTGCAAACACAAGGAGCAGAGTGTGGCATGATGTAAGGGCAGGTAGTGTGATTCGTATTTTCCCCAAAATCCCAAAAATAATAAAGGTAAATGAATCAATAACTTTTTCTTCTATTATCACCACATATTTGAAAAGGTTTCATGGCTCTTTTTGAGCTATTTCAACTAGCAGCAACCTGTTAGACCTGACAGCCTTAGGGCGTTCACCCCTAACTTTTTGCCTGCCTCCCTCCACTTTTTAGATTTTATTTTGGCTGGTTTTAAGACTCTGCACACTTTACCACTACTAACCAGTGCTACAGTGCATATGCGCTCTCCCTTTAAACATGGTAACATTGGATCCTACCCAATCAAACTATTTAATTTACTTATAAGTCCCTAGTAAAGTGCACTATATGTGCACAGGGCTCTAGATTAAATGCTACTAGTGGGCCTGCAGCACTGATTGTGCCACCCACTTAAGTAGTTCCTTAACCTTGTCTCAGGGCTGCCATTGCAAGGCCTGTGTGTGGCGTTTAACTGCCAATTCGACATGCCATTTAAAAGTACTTGCCAAGCCTAGAACTTCTCTTTTCTACATATAAGTCACCCCTAAGGTATGCCCTAGGTAACCCATAGGGGAGGGTGTTGTGTAGGCAAAAGGCAGGACATGTACCTGTGTAGTTTACATGTCCTGGTAGTGTAAAACTCCTAAAACAAAATTACTCTGCTATGAGGCCTGCTCCCTTCATAGGCTAACATTGGGGCTGCCCTCATACATTGTTTGAGTGGTAGCTGCTGATCTGAAAGGAGTAGGAAGGTCATATTTAGTATGGCCAGAATGGTGATACAAAATCCTGCTTACTGGTGAAGTTGGATTTAATATTACTATTTTAGAAATGCCACTTTTAGAAAGTGAGCATTTCTCTTCACTTAAATCCATCTGTGCCTTACAATCCAGGTCTGGCTGGGTTTAGTTGACAGCTCCCTTGTGCATTCACTCAGACACACCCCAAACACAGGATACTCAGCCTCACTTACATACATCTGCATTTTGAATGGGTCTTCCTGGGCTGGGAGGGTGGAGGGCCTGCCCTCACACAAAGGACTGCCACACCCCCTACTGGGATCCTGGCAGACAGGATTGAACTGAAAGGGGACCTGGTGCATTTCCTAGCCACTCTTTGAAGTCACCCCCACTTCAAAGGCACAATTTAGTATAAAACAGGGCCTCTGCCCTACCTCATCAGACACTTGCTGGAGAAGAAACCTGAACCAGAAACTACATCCTGCCAAGAAGAACTGCCTGGCAGCTCAAAGGACTCACCTGTCTGCTTTCTACAAAGGACTGCTGCCTTGCGGAACTCTTGTCTGGCTGTAAAAGTGCTCTCAAAGGGCTTGGATAGAGCTTGCCTCCTGTTCCCTGAAGTCTCAGGACCAAAAAGACTTCTCTTTTTCATTTGGACTCTTCGTGCGCCAAAAATTTCTACGCACAGCTTGCTCCGCGGCGAGAAAATCGCCGCACACCGACGCTGCTCGACGCGACGCCTACGGGGCGGCCGGAACTTTGACGCACGGCCTCGCATGCACAATGCCGCCCGACTTTAAGAGGGGAAATCGACGCGACACCTGCTGTGAGAAAGAAAATTCTACGCACAGCCTCGCGGAATGACGCACAGCCGGAAAACAAGCCGAACAATCCACGCACAGACCCTGGGACATCTGGTAATCCCGTGATCCATAGAAGGAGACGGTCCGCGTGTCGGAAAACAACGCACGTCTTCCCCGAGTGAAAAATAACGACGCAAGTACGTGTGTGAAGGGGCGCAACCGACGCACACACCATTTTTCCTCCCATATAACAACGCACGTCTCCCCGCGCAAAAAATAACGACGCAGGTCAGTGTGTGAAGGGGCGTAACCCACGCACACACCATTTTTCCACGCATCTCCTCTTCTGCGGCCCTCTGCGGAGATTTTCCACTCCAAACCAGGTACTTTGTGCTTGAAAGAGACTTTGGGGGTCATTTTGACCTCGGCGGTCTTTTGCCAAGACCGCCGAGGGACCGCCGTGTGGAAGACCGCCAGTGGTGGCGGTTTGCCGCTCGGCGTATTATGACCGTTGGCAGCTCTCTGTCCTTTTTCGGACGGAGAGCCGCCAACAGCCATACTGGCTGGCGGGCGGTGGGGAAGTGGAGGTTGCTCCACCTCCACCGCCACGTCAACAGAACACCGCCCACCGAATCACGTCCTGTGATTCGGCGTGGCGGTGTTCTGTTGACGGTGTGGTGTCGGCGGAGCAGCCCCCATGGATCCCGTCCCCTCCCGGAGGATCGACGGACCAGGTAAGTCGATCGTCCGTTAGGGGAGGGGGGTGGGGGGATGTTGTGTGGGTGCATGGGGGTGTGCGTGTGTGTATGTAGTGGGTGGTGTGAGTGCGTGTATGACTGTAGGTATGTCTATATGGTCGTGTGCATGTATGTATGAATGTGGGTGTGCGTGTCTGACTGTGTGTGTGGACGTCGGCATGTAGGTCGGTGTGTGTGCGTGTATGTGTGTTGGTGGTGCCTGCATGCGTGTCGTGTGTGTATGAGTGATGTGATGTTGGGGGTCTGGGTGGGGAGGGGGATCCTGCCACCTTTGGGGGGTGGCAGGGGTGGTGGGGGGTGTAGGGGAGGGGGTCAGTGTGGGGGTGGGGGGTGGGGGAGACCCCTATCAGTGCAAGGGATGGAATTCCCTGGCACTGATAGTGCTTACCGCCATGGATTTCATGGCGGTTCCAAACCGCATGAAATCCATGGTGGTCAGCCGGGTCCCAATACAGCCGGCGGTATAGTGACGACCGCCGGGCTGGAAACCCAGGTCTCCAGCCCAGCGGTCGTCTCCGCCCTGGCGGGCGGAACAGAGAAGCGGCAGATGACCATGGCGGTAACCGCCATGGTCATAATAAAAAAAAAAAGACCGCCAGCCTGTTGTCGGTCTTACTGCCGCTTCTCCGCCAGGGTCGTAATGACCCCCTTTGTTTGCTTTTTAAAGACTTAAGACACTTCATATCACTTTTTTAGTGATATCTTACAAATTCATATTGCATCTTTGATCATTTTGACCTGCAAATACCCAGATAAATATTAGATATTTTTCTAAACACTGTGTGGTGTATTTCTGTGGTGCTATATTATGTTATTGTGTGATTTATTGCACAAATGCTTTACATATTGCCTTCTAAGTTAAGCCTGACTGCTCTTGCCAAGCTACCAGAGGGTGGGCACAGGATAATTTGGATTGTATGTGACTTACCCTGACTAGAGTGAGGGTTCTTGCTTGGACAGAGGGTAACCTGACTGCCAACGAAAAACCCCATTTCTAACAGATATTCATATATATTCATACAGATATTCATGTGTTTTTCTGTTTTCAGCCACCAAACCCATATACAGGGAAGATTTCCAGTGAATATCTGGTCATGTGATTGCTATGACCCTAATCTTTAGTATATAAAATCATGAAAGGCAATAACATATGTCAGCAATCCACCTTTGTAGTTTAATATATGCAAGAGCTATACAAGAGCAGTGTTTTAATGTCCAAACAAAATCTGAGCACACATAAAGGGCCTCATTACAACCCTGGCGATCGGAGATAAAACGGCGGTAACACAGCCAACAGGCCAGCGGTAAAAATTGAATCATGACCACGGCGGAAACTGCCAACACATACAGCCACTTTAACACACCGACTGCCATGGCAGTAGCTACAAACACCGCAGCGTTAACCGCCAACAGCCAGGCAGAAGACAATGTACCACCCACAGAATTACAACAGGCCTATCTGCCCTTTTCCAGGGCAGTGCCAATGCCATCAAAGGCACGGAGGAAACAGTACACTGAAGGGAAACAACTCACCTCTCGACACTCAAGAAAGAACCACGATGCCATGGAGCCCGAGCTCCACATTTTTCCAATGCTGGTGTACCTCCTCAAACACCAGGAACACGAACGCCGGCGAAGATGACCACAGTGAGTACTCCACCTAGCACACAAGGAAGGGGGGAGGAAAATGAGAGTGACACACACACACAACACCCAACACCCCCACTCTCACCCCCAACACCATACACACAAACAGATGCAACAACATTACGTATACACCCCGTAACCCTCAGGAATAACACAAGGACAAAAGGAATGGATTAAAATGAGTGTAATAGTACAGTTTTAGATAAATACGTCATCAAACAATAAACAGTATGTACAATATATACAAAAGGAGGGACAATGCCCATGGCCATAACACATAGGCCAAGGCAACACTTGACTCCTGCCTCAATATGGAGAGAACACTGTAGGGGCATCAGGTAAAAAAAATTCAGGCACCTCAGGGGGATTGGGAATGGGGGGGCACCTTAGCCGGAAGATGGTACAACGCCACTGGCCTGGAGGGGGCTCCATGCCCACTGCTTGGTCCTGGGGAGTGCAAAGCCACAATCTCTCAAGTGGGTGGTTTGCCCACTGCTTGCTCCTGGGGAGTGCAAAGCCACAGTCTCTCAAGAGGGTTGTTTGCCCACTGCTTGGTCCTGGTGAGTTCAAAGCCAAAGTCTCTCAAGTGGGTGGTTTGCCCACTGCTGGGTCCTGGGGAGTGCAAAGCCACAGTCTCTCAAGTGGGTGGTATGCCTAATGCTTGGTCCTCAGGAGTGCAAAGCCACAGTCTCTCAAGTGGGTGGCTTCTCCACTGGTTCTGGAGGGAGCTTTGTGCCCAGTGTGCTTCATCCTGCCAAAGAGGGGGTGAGTGGATGCCTTCTTCCACTGGTCTGGGGAGGGCTTTGTGCCCACTGTGCTTCATCCTGGCAAAGATGGAGTGAGTGGATGCCTTCTTCCACTGGTTTTGAAGGCGGCTTTGCGCCCACTGTGCTTTATCCTGTCAAAGAGTAGGTGAGTGAATGCCTTCTTCCACTGGTTTTGGAGGGGGCTTTGTGTCCAGTGTGCTTCAACCTGGATGGGGCAAGGTTACAGTCTCTCACCTGGGTGTCACACCGACAGGTGATGCAGGGGCCAGGATGCACTGCAGCCCATGTAGTCACTACTACACCCTGCTCGCCGGTGGTGATGGCTGCTCAGTGTATGGCAGTTGTGCTCCAGCCCTTCACCTGCAGCCTCACACAGCTGCCCACTGGGGCTGCTGGCAGTGGTGCTGCTGACGGCGGGGCAGGTGGAGGTGCTGGCTGCGGTGCAGGTAGCAGTGCTGCCCGCGGTGCAGGTAGCAGTGCTGGCCACGGTGGTGGTGGGCTCCAGCCCTTCACCTGCAGCCTCGGATGGCTGAAGTGCCAAGGCTGGTGTTGTGTGCCCCTTCCCCCCCTTGGCAGATGGTGGTGCCTCCTTGCTTCTGCCAGCTGGTGTTTTTTTCTTGCCCTTGCTGGCTGGTGGTGCCTCCTTCCCCTTGCTGGCTCAATCAATCAATCAATCAAAACAATTTGTAGAGCACGCTACTCACCCGTGAGGGTCTCAAGGTGCTGGGGGGGGAGAATGAAGAGGGGGCAGGGAGGGTCACTGATCGAACAACCATGTCTTGAGGTTCTTTCTGAAGAGCAGGAGGTCTTTGGTTTTGCGAAGGTTGGTGGGGAGGGAGTTCCAGGTTTTGGGGGTGAGGTAGGAGAAGGACCTGCCTCCTGTGGTGGTGTGTTGGATGCGGGGGACTGTGGCTAGGGCGAGGTCGGCTGATCGGAGGTTGTGTGTGGGAGTGTGGAAGTTCACTCTTTCGTTAAGGTAGGTTGGGCCGGTGTTGTGGAGGGATTTGTGTGCGTGGATGAGGATCTTGAAACATCTTGTGTGCTGGCTGGTGTCCCCTTCTTGCCCTTGCTAGGTGGCGGCCCCTTCTTGGCCTTGGCAGGTGGTGCTGGCACACTGGCTATGCTGACGGGTGCCTCCTTGGAGCCTCTCACACCTCAGTAGCTGCAAAAACCACAGTGTCATTGGACTGGGTGACTAAGGTGCTGGGCTAGGTTCTGGCCACCCTGGCCTGAAGTGAAGGACGGGGGAGGGGTAGGGAATAAGTCAATGGCGGCGAGGAAAAACCTCTCAGGGACACTGGGGCCGGAAGAGGGTGAAGGTATGGAAGTGGAGGAAGAGGGAGTGGTTGTAGGAGGTGTCAGTTTGTTGTGTTTGGGTGCAGGTGCATGGGCTGGATGCTGTTGTGAGGTGGATGGCTGTTGGGTGCCTGTGTGCTTGCGTTTGTGTACTTTGGGAGGAGGGGTCACAGACACAGTGGGAGAGGACACAGGGGACGTGTGCATGGAGGTGGGGGTGGTGACTGCCAGTGAGGGGCGTGTAGTGATAGGTGTGCTGGTGATGGAGGTAGTGGATGAGGATGTAGTGCATGTAGGTGTTAGTGTAGATGCTACTGGGAGGGAGGTGGACGAGGAGGAGGAGGGGGACACAGTGGAGGCAGTGGATGTCGGTGTGTCTGCATGTGGCTGGTGCTTTTGTGAGTGCCTGTGGGATGAAGTGTGATGCTTGTGTTTGCCTGAGCCACTTCTGTGTGTTGATTTGGGTGAATGCTGGTGTGAAGGTGTGCTTGGGATAGGCTGGGGTTGAGGGGATTGGGACTGGGTAGAGGAAGTTGGAGGGGGAGGCTGGGGACAGGGACAATGGCTGCCATCAGTGAGTTAGCCAGAGCCTTGAATGCTCTCTGTTGGGCCGCCACGCCAGAGTGAATGCCCTCCAGGTATGCATTTGTTTGTTGCAAATGTCCTGCTAGACCCTGGATGGCATTCAGTATGGTTGACTGCCCAACAGAGAGGGATCTCAGGAGGTCAGTAGCCTCCTCACATAGGGAAGCAGGTCTGACTGGGGCAGGGCCAGAGGTACCTGGGGCGAAGGAGATGCCCACCCTCCTGGGTGAGTGGGCACGGGAAACAGGTTGAGGGGCTGCTGGGAGGGCGGTGCTGGTACAGGAGGTGGCGGCTGTACCTGTAGTTGGGGGGGGCACAGAGGTGTCCGCCACTACCAAGGAGCTTCCATTGGAGGAAGAGTCGCTGTCGGTACTGTCCCCTCCTGTCTCCGTCGTGGTGCCCCACTCGCCCTCCATCCCACTGATGCCCTAACCGTCGGTGGATTCGGCCTCCAGGCCCATGTGGGATGCAGCTCCCTCCATTGCCGGTGCCTCTGCTCCTCCGCCAGATGATGCTAATGCACACAAGAACAGGGTGACAAAACAAAATGGGTGGGGGGGAGACAGAGGATACACTTGGTCAATGCCAGCAACAAAACTGCTGTTGGCATACACAACTCAAGGGAACAGCCCTATGCACTAGGCCATGGACTACCAGTTACAATGCTAGTCACCAGCCCATGGGGTACAATGCCTACCGCCATTAGCTGCACACCTGAAACTCACAGGACCCTGCCCAGTAGTAGATGCCCACCAACATTATTGTGTTTGGAGTGCATCTGAGCTTGCCCATCATGGAACCTACCCTGCCATGTTCGCCCTGGCCTAGGGGCACCAACAGCCCACATCCCCCACCCAAGTAACACCTTAACGCGCGGAAAGTCAAGAATCTGAATCTGTACTCACCCCCTTGTGGCTGCTGTGATGCCTTCAAGCGCCCATCCAGCTCTGGACAGGCCACCACCAGGATGCGGAACATCAGGGAAGTCAGGGTACGACAGGCACCTCTTCCTTGTTGGGAGGCCAGCCCCAGCTGGACCTCCGCCATCTTCTTTGCCCAGCGACGCAGGTCCTCCTACCGTTTGTGGCAGTGGGTGCTCCGCCTGTCAAAAACCCTCAGGGTCCGCACCTCCTTGGTGATGGCACGCCAAATACCCTTTTTCTGATGGGCGATGACCTGCAGGAAAAATGCAGCAGAAAAGGTATTAGTCATACCATCCGGACTGTCATACTCATGGCCCACCATATCCCTCCAATCCCCTTATGCCAAGACATTGACCACCATACATGCAGCACTCTGCCCAGGACCCCTCAGCCCCCCCCCCACGAGGCTTACACACACAGCACTCCACACATTCATGCTCCATGCATCATGCTCACAGTGTGCTCACATGTTGGTCTTGAGGACCATAAGGTAAAGGGTACCTGGGTAAGACCCCATCCACCAGTCTCTCTGACTCCTCCAAAGTGAAGGCAGGGACCCTTTCCCCAAACACTCGAGCCATGGTCACTTCCAGACACAGGTCACAGCAGCACTTGCAGTGTAGGTCTTCTCCTGTTGAAGGTCAGGTAGCAAGTGAGTGAACAGATAGAAAATGGCAGTCACGTCCGCGGTGGTGCATATCGTCACCGCCGGCGTACATCGCCATTGCCTGCTGGAACCTGTAGGCCCCAATGATAACCAATGCGGTGTTCCACGGCGGTCATCGACCGCCTACCGCAACTGCGCACAACACCAGCAGAATTACCTCATTTCCATTTGTCCCTCCTCACAGGTCAGCCACCCACCACTTCAGGGGGGCACAGGCCATTGCACCTAGCTGCGTCACAGCAGACATAGGCACATCAACTGGTTTACAAGTTCCCATACTGTTTCTGTAAAAAACAAATTGCATATTCATCTGAGTACATGTTTGAATATGACATTCTGCTCACCGTTTTTCACTCTAGAGTTCAACCACTGAGGATGAATAGGAGATGGAGACAGCCCCCGTGTACAGACCCCTGGTGGACCTGGCGACAATGGAGGACAGGCACATTGTCCTAAACTACAGACTTGATAGGGCCACAATCCAAGAGCTGTGTGCCCAATTAGAGCCAGACCTGATTTCAGCTATCCGCCACCCCACAGGTAACCCCCCTCTAGTGCAGGTCCTGTCAGTGCTCCATTTCTTAGCAAGTGGTTCCTTCCAAGCGACTGTGGCCATGGTATCAGGGATGTCACAGCCTATGTTCTCAAACGTGCTGACCAGAGTGTTGTCTACCCTGCTGAAACACATGAGCAGCTACATCGTATTCCCCCAGGTGGAGAATTTGGCCACAGTGAAGGCTGACTTCTATACACTGGGACATGTCCCCAACATCATTGGTGCTATTGATGGTACACATATTGCCTTTGTCCCCCCCACCTCATCCACCTCCGGAGAAATGAACAGGTGTTCAGAAATCAAAATCGTTTTCACTCTCTGAATGTGCAGATGGCGGGTTTGGCGGACCAGTACATCTCCCATGTAAATGCAAAGTATCCTGGCTCTGTACATGATGCCTTTATCTTGAGGAATAGCAGCATCCCATATGTGATGGCTCAACTCCAGAGGCAGAGGGTGTGGCTAATAGGTGAGCCCATGGTCCCCACCCAGTTGATGTAGGTATATGGGTGTGGGGTTGTCCCTAAGGGTGAGTGTGTGGCTAACAGGTATCCCTCAATATTTACAGGTGACTCTGGTTACCCCAACCTCTCATGGCTACTAACGCCAGTGAGGAATGCCAGGGCAAGGGCAGAGGAACGTTACAATGAGGCATATGGGCGAACAAGGAGGATCATTGAGCACACCTTTGGCCTCCTGAAGGCCAGATTCCGGTGCCTCCATCTGACAGGTGTATCTCTGTACTACTCACCCAAGAACGTGTGCCAGATCATTGTTGCATGTTCATGTTGCACAACCTGGCCTTGAGACACCAGGTGCCTTTTCTGCAGGAGGATGAGCCTGGGGATGTTTGCGTGGCAGCAGTGGAGCCTGTTGACAGTGACGAAGAGGAGGCAGAGGATGTGGACAACAGAACAACAATAGTCCAACAGTACTTCCAGTGACACACAGATAAGACACTGTAACTTCACCTTCCAATGAAGTTTTGTGTTGGGCATTGTACATGGCAGCCTGATTTCCCTATTTCTATGGCCACTTACTGTACCCTTTGGCATCTCTATTTTCAGGTATCTGTGCCCCACTCTGGCTCCTGGTGTGTTTACTGCTGCCCACTACAGGTCATACCTATGTAAATATAACTGTACTTTTGAATTGCAATGTTTACAACTTGTTTAAGTAATACATAATTCAATCAATTGACAGACTCCATACTTGTATTTGTTCCAAGGGTGTTTATTTCTGTGATAATATGTGTAGGGGGTATTGCAATGGGCTGGGTTGATGGTGGAGAAATGTCCAGGATAGCGTCCAGTCTATTGGTATCACAGGTGTATTGTCCAAGGGGGCATAGGAAGTGGAGCAATGTCAGTTCAAGGTGGACAGGGTGACGGAGTGGGACACAAGGGTGATAATCAGGTGAGTCCTATTTCCTGGCGGGGGTCTTGACAATGTTCTCTGGCTTCTGCCTGGATTGCAGGGACCTTTTGCATGGTGGTTCTCCTTCTGCAGGGGGTGGGGTGCTGGTGACCTGTTGTTCCAATGGCGGGACCTCCTGTCCACTAGCGTCGGTGGAGGGCTGTTCTTCGGTGTGGCTAGTGTCAGGGGCCCGTTGGTGTGCCACTGCCTCCCTCATGGTGTTGGCCATGTCTGTCAGCACCCCTGCAATGGTGACCAGGGTGGTGTGGATTTTTCTCAGGTCCTCCCTGATCCCCAGGTACTGTCCCTCCTGTAGCGGTTGGGTCTCCTGTAACTTGGCCAGTATTTGGCCCATGGTCTCCTAGGAATGAGTGTATGCTCCCAGGATGTTGGTGAGTGCCTGGTGGAGAGTCGGTTCCCTGGGCCTGTCCTTCCCTGTTGTCCTGTGCCTCTGTCCCCTGAACCGTGTGCCCACTGCCACTGACCCCAGGTCCCTGATCGTCCTGTGTTTGTGGGGTTGCCTGGGGTCCCTGTAGTGGTGGAGACACTGCTGATTGACATGTCCTGGGGACAGAGGTATGGGCCCGCTGGGTGGGTGCTGTGCTGGTGTTTCCTGAGGGGGGAGGCTCTGTAGTGGTTTGGGAATGTGGCTGGGTCACCGACTGTCCCGAGGTCCCTGATGGGCCAGGTTGGTCATCCTGATCCAGGCGTGCAGAGCTGCTGTCATCACTGTGGGCCTCTTCTGGGGGGGGACTGGATGTTGTGGCACCTCCTCTCCGTTGACGTTGTGTGGGGGTCCTGTGGGGATGTAAATGCAGTGTTATTGTTTCTGCGTGTGACATCTTGTGCATGGACATGTTTCCCTCTATGGTTGTTATTACCAAGGCAGCTTTGGCTTGTGTGAGTTGTGATTTGGTTGGCTAAGTGACTGTCAGTAGTGTGCATGCTGTGGTGATTGGTGTCCATGCAGGTCTGTGATGGGGGTCCATGCATTGGTGTTGCATGCAGCGCATGGTATTTGGATGGGTGGGTTGTGATTGTGGGGTATATGTGAGGTGGTGGAGTGATGGGGGTGAGGGTAACCTTATGAAGTAACATTTACTTACTCTACTTACCTACAGTACCCCACAGAATCATTTGCACCCCCAATGTGCAATACTGCCAAATTTTGTAAAAATCCAGCTGACGGTTTTTGCTCTATGAGAAATACAAATGTCTATGGAAAATTCATTAGATTTGAAGCATGTTTTGGGACACCCCTTTTTCTTGGCACCCCCTTGAGCAAACACTGTCAAACTTTCAGTACTCCCTAAATATTACAGGAGCAGCAGGTCTGCAAAGTTTCACTCACATTTGTCAAACAGAAGCAAAATTATAAAGGGGCAAAAACAAAAATCTGAAAAATACACTCCAGTCATTCTAAGTAAAACTATAATAATAACTAACTATATATGCACGAACTATATATATGCTCTATATATGCGCTCTCTCTCTCTCTCTCTCTCTCTCTATATATATATATATATATATATATATATATATATATATATATATATATACAAATATTCACAGAAAAAAAAACAAAGGTTACAGGGACGTTATAGTTAGGTTCTGGACTTACTCATACAAAACCATAGAAAATCAGAAGTTATAGTTAGAGTTATTTCAAGTAACTAAAACTCGTGCCCCAAGGTAACTATTCAAGTGCCAACCATGCACAGTATTCTCTTCAAACATTTGACTGCTAATGTTTCATTTATATTTTTAATGATGTTATATTAGTTGTCATGAGTTCTGTAATATCTGGAGTAACTAGCAGTGCATGGGGAGGGTGTGAATTATAGTTACCTTAGAACATGACCACCTCCTCGGGGCAGAAATTCAACTTAATGCAGGGGGGCCACGTTCCCACAGCCCAGGAGAATACCACCTCTATGGGGCACAAAATTTAAAACACATGCCTCACCGGGGCTATTTTTGTTGGAAGGGTGCCATGCTGTCCCCCTTGAGAAGCCACTGATGGCCCTGGTGACCGCCAGCCCCCAGGGGTGGCTCCTGCTATATCCCGGCATCCCCCCTCCGGGACATAGCTGTTTGCTGTGACTTGGCGGGAGATTTGATAGCACTCTTGTGGAGATGCAGGCAGAGAAACAGAGGAAACATTGCTCTCACACAGAGCAATGCCTGCTCCCACAAAAGCTCCCTTCAGGCTCCCCCCGTAGTCCCCAACATTGTGACTGGATGCCCTGGGGGCACCCCAGTGACATGGCTTGGCCCCAGTGGAAGGGGTCCCTCCCCAGAAAAATAAATATTTATGCCATATGCTAGGGGAAGGAGTGCCCGGGGCAGAGATCTGTCTTGGGAGGGGGCATGCAGACCTGTGGCCAAATACCACTGTGCTTGGCCAAAGGATATGTGCAGCATGGGTTGAATGGTTAGGGTTGTTGGCCATGTCCTGTGGCTAACCCCCCCACTGCACACGGCCTTTGGCCCTGCCCAGCATGGGGTTGGGTGGTTATGGTGTTTGGTGGCAGAGCCTGGCTGCAGGCCAGGCCCAGCGGCCAACTGGTGCCACACACGACCGAAGGTCATGCGCTGTAGTAGTTGAATTAACGTACAGTAATGGAAATTAATTTTCATTAGAAACACATAGAAATTCACTGGAAAAAAAACATAATTGATAATGTCACTGTAACATCTGCAGTAAATGTATTGAACAGATAACTTCGCATGGCGGGGCGCAAGTTGTAGTTACCTTAGGGCTCAAGTTATAGTTACTTGAGATAATTTTAACTATAACAGGTGACTTTCTGTGGTTTTGTCCGTTTAAAAAGTGAGTCTAACTGTAATGCCCTTGTAACCTTTGTTTTTTTAAGTGAATATATATATGTATAAGTAAGTAAGAACAAAATTAGTTGCTTTCAGTTATTTAAAACCATAACAACATGCCTTAAAACAGTAAACTAAAATAAAATCAGTTGATCAGTAACACAGAAATATATATAGACCTAGTGGATATATGCAGCTTTCTTATGTTCCACAAATGTTTCTTACTTTAAAGTGACAATAGTGATCTAAACCTACAAATGTCAAAGGCTATGTTTTCACCTCCATCAGAGCCATCGCAGTACTGTCTGCTTTAGCTAAAACAGAAATACCAATATCCTGTCCCAAGAGTTACATATTAATTCACAGTGTTTAAATATTCAGTCCTACACAAGGAATTAGGATACTCCTGACCTTGATGGCAGAGAGGATTTCTGAATATCTTCACTAGGAGGAAAAACAGCCCTCTCCACACATACATAATTAGCTATGTTGTCTAGAAAGCACAACATGAAATAAGATGCAGTACAAGCATCCAACTCACTGACTTTCCCAAATATGGCCCGGTTTAATCGAGTGAAAGATCAGGAGTTTTGCCTTTGTCTGCTGGCTACTCTGCAACCCAGAAAGCAAATTTGTTCAGGGTGGCTCAGCCCGGTGTCACCTTTGCTCTTAGGGCATGGTTAGGCGTTTCATTATGCCTAGTTTTTCCCTAGGTTGGTCAGCCTCTGTTGTGGTTTGTCATTGCTCACCTACTAGCCCTTTGTGGTGCAGGATCATGTTCCGAATAAAGGACCACATTGCAGGAGTTGTGGACAGATACAACTTACATTCTGCAACAAGTGGTCCTCCTGACCCCTTTTAGGTGTCCTGGGAGGAAGTTTTAAAACAGTAGTCTTTTCAAGGTTAAGTATTGAGGTCACAGACAATCAAGAATTCTGGTACCTGTACGTCTCCCATTCCGCTGCTATGCTGCTGCAGTATGTTACACCCCAAAAATGTAGGTTATTTGTTTTAATTCTGAAACATTATGGATCCTTTAAAAATCTAAAAAAACATAAAATATCATATAATATACTTTGTATTTTTTTTTAATTTACAACATTCCGGACCAAATATAAAATAGGTTCTACACTGTGGGGGTCATTATGCGACTTGCCACACTCATAGCCGTCACTTCACCAACAGTGTTTCCGCCCACCGGCCCAGCAGAAAACAGGGCCTTTACATTGATGCCGGCTCCTAACTGCTCGTAATTTGGGCAGTGAAATGTGCAATGAGGCTGTGCATGGGAGCCCCTACTCACCCATTCCGCCAGTCTTTGCCTGGCAGCGCTGCCCTGTTGGATTTGAAACGCTGAGACCACAAGGTGGCGTAACCTGGCGGTGGCGTCTTTTCCACCATGGCGTCTCCGCCACGGTCATAATACGGCAGCGGACCACCACTAACACGGCAGGCAGACTGCCACCGTGAGTCTGGCAGTCCATGGACCGCCAGACTCATAAGGAGGCCCTGTATGTTAATTTATTATATCGTTTATATGCTGTGTGCTGCACAAAATACTGTACCGCAGAATTCATGCAAGGTATCAGAATCGTTAAGTTAATTTAATTATAATAGTCACTTACATCCAAATCTCATTGTGTTTATTGGTAGAAAACATCATATAAGAAGATAGAAGCTGCTTCATATTAAAAAGTGTTAGTTTTCCCTTGATGGCCATCGGACTGAGTAGTTAAAAAATACGTGTTTATAGTAGATTGAGAGAAATAGATGTCAGGTTCCATAAAAGTGAACATCAATATTGTTTTACAAACATAAGACGTTCAAAGTTTTTATTTTAAACAAACTATCAGGTGTTTGACTTCCAAATGACTAATGATTCCTTTAGTCTTGAATTTTATACTGACATTCAGGGAAATAAAGATGTGTATGTTTTGCAGTACTCAGTGTGCTTGCATTTGTCTCTTGTTTATATCAACTAAATGTTTTATGCACAGATAAACATTTTATTACCTATTATAGATTTATGGCAGTAAATTAGTAATTACTGCGACGTTTTAATCTGTACTCTAAACAAAGTACTTGGAACTTTCCCTTTCAGGAAACATAAAACCTTTATGGGAGTTTTATAAATGGTTTTATAGCCTATTAGAAAGGAATCCATTAGAAATACCAGTGGGAAATCCAAGGTAATACTCGAAAAATAATAAACTTATTCTTAATACACCTTTGAAACAGAGTCTTGGAAACATCTAGAGGAACATTTTTCATTCTGAATGGACCACTTAAAAAACTAAATATTAAACTCTGATTCCCCTTTGTTTTAAAGTTGAGCCTAAATATAAGACATCCATTATGCACAGTGTAAATTATTCTACGATGACGATCGAAGAAAAGACATGTAGTATATTTGTGTCTCATGAAATTATAGCAATGACCCGTTAGGAGTGTTTCTAAAGTCAGAGAAGTGCCTTATAAAATGATGGTTTATAAATCAGCATACAACGGGTTCAAGTTATGAGAAGGTATCTAACAATGCTGGGTCAAGTCCAAAGTTATATTTCAGGAACCATCTGGTTTACTGATATTTGTATAGGCAGCTGCACTTAAGCCTGTCACCATGGTCGTCCACATTCTGTAAGCTCAGGAGAGCAATTTAAATATCAGGCAGGTACCGTTGTTCATTGCCTGAAACGTTTGTCCTTGTAGGTCACCAAGAAGCTAACCTCTTTAGTCACTAAAGCATCTTCCAGCTGCAGTGGTTCAGACTAAAGCTCACACTATCAACGGGTTTTCACTTTATAAATACAAACCCTTCCATCAAGCAGGCAGTATTCTCTTCTTCTCTGCTGTAAAAAGTGCTCCTTCAAAAGGAAATGTTGCAGCAGTTTTAAAGGGAGCCCTAGCTATGTTTGGCAGGTGTCCTTGAGTGAATTCAGCTAGAGTTCCCATACATTTTGAACCTAAGCTATACTACAACGTGGCCCAGTTTCCATCACACAAAATTGCCTTACTTTTAAAAGAATCCAGCAATACTGTGTGCTATTGCTTTCCAAAACATTTATTCTAATTTATGCTTAGATTTCTTCTTGTTTATCACAAATCCCCCCCAAAGCCAACTTACTGCTGTTTACAACAAATGAAAGAAAATCTGTACCGCACTCAGGCTTGTCTGCTCTTACTCTTCAGGGAGAAAGACTCCTCTAAGTCTGCAAGGGTCCTTGCCTGATAGCAAAGGAGTATCAGGGAATATAGTGACAGGCAAACATATGAATGTTTTGGCTACCCATTATCCTGAGAATAACTTCAGTTGTCCATCCCAGATAAGAGATGATGAGGTGTGAAAAACAGAAATTACATTAGAGCCACACACGTTGCTCGAGAGGTGGGAACTGAAACAACCATCTAAACCTTATCAAACCCATTAAGTAGGTTACATGACAACTTCTCACAAATCATTTTAGCACTGTGGAAAACAAGCACTGAAGGAGTCCATTGCTGAATTACCTTTCTAGTGAAAAAATAATTGAAAAACAATAGCTTCTAAATCCATGTTTGCTTTCTTGTGAATTATACACATAATTATAGGGATTTGCAACAGTGATATTTTGAAACGTATATGCAACTAGTAGGCAACTTGGTTGGTAATCTAGTCTTCAATATGCAGGGGTCACTGAGAGTTTGTTGGAGCTAAAGCACTGATGTAAATCAGGAGCCCTTTAATCACACCAAACATGCATTTCCTCTCTTTACTCTAGTCAGAGTAGGGGGAAGCTTTGGGTTTTCACTGAGTCTCAGGATGGCTCAAGGGTGGCTCCACTAACATAAGCCCTTTGCTTGGTAGCCCTTTCATGGCTGTTGAATGGTGGTAGGGTGAAATTTTCCATAGCCAGGACACCCACCTGTTACATGGCAGCCCCAGGTAGGCAAAACACAAAATGCCCCAAAGAACTGGGAAAAAAAGTTTTTTGGGTTATTGCTGTTTTGTTTTCTGAACACAATCTCCTGCTTTTGCAGATTGTTTTCAGAAAACAAAAACCTTTGCTCGCAGGGCCCATCAAAAATGACACTCTTGGCAAAGCGGAGGCAAACAACATGGTGGGATATCAAATTTTTGCAGGCTGTCCTCCAATAGATGAGACCATATCATCTGCCGGGACACGTACTAGATTGTAAATGAGCCACTTAGGGGCATATTTGCAAGAAAGTGGTGCATCAGCCCCCTAACATCCCCATGATAGCGTTGTATTTCTAATATGGTGCTCCATGACGCACGTTAGCACAATAATGTCAAACTTTTTTGATGCTATTGTGGCGCATTGGTCGACTAGTGCCAAATATTATGGTTCTAGTCCACCAATGCGTAGGGAGGCCTATTGGAAACAATGGGAGCATCACTTTAATGCCTGCCTTGGACAAGCGAATGACGGGGAAAAATGGCGCAGTGAAATCTAGTAAATTTCACTGCGCCATTTTTTTGGGCATCCTAACAGGGGAACGCTCCCTCTTGCATGCATTATGCCTGGCTCATAATGTGGTGCAAGGGGTTACAAAGCAAATCTGGTGCAGGGAAAAGACCTCCTTGCGCCACCTTAGCGTAAAAAAAGAAATTATGCTGGGGCAGTGCAAGGGGGCGCTAGGGACTTTTAAATATGCCCCTTAGTATTTGTGACTTGGCAGTTGCTTCTCACTTTAATTAACTGCCAAAACTAAAGCAAAAGGCAGCTTAATTATATTTGGGCAATGGTATAAGATATTTGATAACTATTTTACCCTTATAAGCATAATGAAAAGAAGATACATCTGCACTAGTGAAAATGAAAAAAGATGGGGTTTCACAAGTATAAGCTCATATCATTTAAGTTTATTTCAAGTTGTCCTATTTATGTTTTTATTGCACAGATGCATACAGTATAACCTTGGTATGAAGCAATTGATAATCACAAGTGGAAGCATCCGCTTGGGTTAACAGAGAGAATCTTTCCCACAATTAAGTAAATAGCCAACAAGAGATGTTTCCTGTTCAAAGATGCTTCACCCAATATTTTGTCTCTTTCATAAGAACTCTACAAATATTAAACTCTAATAGTTCATATCAAGTGAGCTAACACTTTACAGTTTCTGCATGTCTGCCTCGACTTATGTCCTTAAAATATTTGCTTGTTTCTTCCTTGTCTTTTTTGTACTCTAAAACACAATCTACTACCTCCTACTTTTGCATACGTAGTCAGTGCTCTATTTATGCAAAGAGAATTTACATTTGCCTTTCATTTAGTCTTGCGGTATTGCTTGCTCCTAGGAAACAGTAAGGCCCTGATTTATACTTTTTGACGCTAAACTGCACTAAGTATACCGCTGGCTAGCCCCATCCCAAGAAGCCGGCCGGGAGTCATATTTATGGGATGACGTTAGCCGGCGGTAAGGCTGAGTTAGCATCAAAATATTTGATGCTAACCGGGTGGGGGAGGCGTACGGAAAACTGGAGGTTGTGTGTCAAAGAATGGTGCTAGTCAGGTAAGAGTCAAGAAAATGACTCTAACCTGATTAGCGTCATATTTCGGCACTCAACCCCCATGGACATGCCTCCTGTCTAAGTAAAGACAGGAGTCATGCCCCCCAGCCCAATGGACATGCCCAGGGGACTCAGGGGACCTGGGCATGGCCATTGGTCCCAGTGCTATGTAGTCAGGGCCCCAGTTAGTCCCCCCTATGGCACTACAAAAAATAAAATAAAATACCTATACTTACCTATGATGGGGTCCCCCCATCCTTAGGTGTCTTCCTGGAGTGGGTGGAGGTGTTCCTGGAGCCAGGGAAGGGGACCTGTGGGCTCTTTCCATGGTCTCTGACCATGGAAATAGGTCCACAGGTCCCCTAACGTCTGCTCATACCCAGGTGTCAAATAATGGCGCTAAGCAAGCTTGGCAACATTATTTAAGGCCTCCATCCCCTCGTGCATGATTTTAGTGCGTGGGATAAATATGGCGCAAGGGCCATAACTTTGTTTTCTGCATGGGAATGCCTACCTTACTTCTCATTGAAGCAAGGTAGGTTTCCACATCCAGAAAATGGCGTTAACTCCATAACTTTGGCGCTAGACGTGTCTAGCGCCAAAGTATTAATATGGAGTTAGGTTTGCGCTGAATTAGTGTAAAAAAATGACACTTATCTGGTGCAAACTGAGTTTAAATATGACCCTAAGTGTTTTAAAGAAAAAACAGAATAGTTTCTAAAACTCTTGCTAAACTATCAATGATTTGCGACCGAAATTGTGGTCGCAAATCATTGGTACATCCAATTAGAAATTACAAATTGGAAGGGGTGCCCCTTTCAATTTGTGATTCGATATGTAGCCGCAAACCTGTTTTGCAATTCGGCAACGAATCAATGAATCACAATTCCGGTTCTGAATACACCCAAAAGCTACTTTGCAAAGGCTCCAATTTTTTTAATCGGAGCCTTTGCAACCTTAAAATAGCTTTGAACATAAGCCCCGATGTGCCCCAATAATTAAAAGAATCGCATTTCCATTATTACTATTAGCAGTCAAAGGCTTCGAGTCTTTTTGATTCTAATGCAGGAGCACATAAATGAAGCAGAAGAGAAAAAATACACCCATCATCTGTCACAGGGAAGGACAGTAGAGACAGCAGCATGCTTCAAAAGGCAGCATTAATTAGTGCAGGCTTTGGAAGGCAGAACGACTAGTTCCCTAAATACAGCACAACAGATGCACACACCAATGTTCTTCTGCAACATCACATTTTCACGATACGCCAAGCCAGTACCACATGAGGGAAACCGCGAAGCAGGACTTGATTTTCACCTAGAAGCATTCCTTTGTTATGCCCTAGGGAATTAGTATATCCCTTAATTTGTGTGGTGAAGCGGAATAAAGTCGAGTCAGCACCAGTTCCATCAATGACAGCCTATTACTTGTCTGGAACTGACGCCTTGTTCACGGAGGCTAGAGTGAAGGTGCATTTAATTTTGAGATGTTCACACAAACCTCTATAAAGCGAGCAGATTCTGCATGTAGAAATTGCAGTGAGACCAGCACTGTAAGTAGGGCCACTATAACTATGCAATTATGTGGCCAAGGCATTTACCGAATATTTTCAGAATTTACCATAGTTTCTACATAATCTATTCACAATGAGCCATAGGCACTGTTTACTGGTCACAAAATATGCAATTTTTGTGATCAGTAAACAATTTTAACTACCAACGTATGTGCTAATAGGTCCGTTTTTAAAATTCCAAATCATAGTGGGATAGAACCTGAACTGCCTCATGCATGAGATAGGTCACAAACTACAATTTACTGAGCTTGGAGGCTACCACAGAGACTCTGGTCTGTTGATGCTCAGCAATCACCACGTCTGTGATTGCTTTTAAATATGCAAATTTCATTTTAAATGCAGCCAGTTTTCCTTGTAGGAAACATGATTACATTTAAAAAGAAACGTTTATTTATTTTGTTTAATAGGAGGCAGTGGTGTGGTGAATCTTAAATAAATGATTTTGTTTTTACATTCACTAAGGGAATGCAATGTAATGTAAGGTGTACATGTATTCAAGACAAAGAAAGATGGGAAAGCAACTTCAGAAGTCCAGAATGGGTGTCAAATTGAGTCTAACTGGACTCTTCACCAAGGGTGTGCTTATCGAACAGTTACTCTGCCGGGCCATTGCTAGAATGGAAAGGGACCCCAAAGAGTTCCCTTCTCTTTTGCAAATGGGTTACCACCTCCTTTCAGTTGTCACTAAAACATCAATGTTTTGTGATCAGATTTTGAGTTGCAAAACATTGATACAGTGGACATAGATTTGATATTTGGAAGAGATGCCTAGAACACGCTCCTTCCAGATGCTGAATCAGTATCTATTCGAAATCACATTTTAAAAGTAAAAAAACATTTCTGACACCTAAAATGAGATTTATAAATAAGAAACAACATTTTTATGGCCATAAACTCTGAATTGATGTGTTAGTGACCACTAAAATGCTTATTTAATCAGTCCTTAAATGGGCTCTATTACAAAAAGTGGCCTTGAGCCACAATGGGCATGTACCCCCACTTTTTGCACACATCTTGAGCCTGGGGAAATCCTAAAGGGGTGTTCCCTGATTTGCATGTGGTGTGGTCCCAAGTAAATGAGCAAACACTATGGGGGTCATTTTGACCCTGGCGGTCCAAGACCGCCAGGGCAAAAATGACGGAAGCACCGCCAACAGGCTGGCGGTGCTTCCAGGCATATTACGACCGTGGCGGAAGTGCCGCCACTTTTGCCCCAGCGGTGATAATCCGCCTGGGCAGCGCTGCCCAGGGGATTATAAGTCCCCGACCGCCAGCCTTTTTCTGGCGGTTTGCACCGCCAGGAAAAGGCTGGCGGAACGGGGAGTCGTGGGGCCCCTGGGGGCAGTGCAGGGGCCCCATGACAGGGCCCCATGCGGCTTTTCACTGTCTGCAACTGCACCCGTCGCACGGCCGCAACAACGCCGCCTCCATGTGGAGCCGGCTCCTATGTTGTGGCCGTGATCCCCGCTGGGCTGGCGGGCGGAAACCAGGTTTCCGCCCGCCAGCCCAGCGGGGATCTCCAAATGGCCGCGGCTGGGGAGCGGCCGCATTGGCGGTCAGATCTTGGCGGGCGGCTGATGCCGCCCGCCAAGGTCATAATGACCCCCTGTTGGACCTGGCTTTTTGACAGGGACATCCCCAAACTTTTTGCCTTCTTCCTCCTATTTTTTCTGACCTGTTGTTGTTGGCTTTTGACCTCTGAGCACTTTACCACTGCTAACCAGTGCTAAAGTGCATATGCTCTCTGTGTAAATTGTACTATTGATTGGTTTATCCATGATTGACTATTTAATTTACCTGTAAGTCCCTAGTAGAGTGCACTACATGTGCCTGGGGCATGTAGATTAAATGCTACTAGTGGGCCTGCAGCACTGGTTGTGCCACCCACCTCAGTAGCCCCTTAACCTTGTCTCAGGCCTGCCATTGCAAGGCCTGTGTGTGCAGTTTCACTGCCACTTCGACTTGGCATTTAAAAGTACTTGCCAAGCCTAGAACTCCCCTTTTTCTACATATAAGTCATCCCTAATGTGTGCCCTAGGTAACCCCTAGAGCAGGGTGCTGTGTAGGTAAAAGGCAGGACATGTACCTGTGTAGTTATATGTCCTGGTAGTGTAAAACTCCTAAATTCGTTTTTACACTACTGTGAGGCCTGCTCCCTTCATAGGCTAACATTGGGGCTGCCCTCATACACTGTTGAAGTGGCAGCTGCTGATCTGAAAGGAGCAGGAAGGTCATATTTAGTATGGCCAGAATGGTAATATAAAATCCTGCTGACTGGTGAAGTCGGATTTAATATTACTATTCTAGAAATGCCACTTTTAGAAAGTGAGCATTTCTTTGCACTAAAAACTTGTTGTGCCCTTCAATCCACGTCTGGCTAGGTTTAGTTGACAGCTCCTTGTGCCTTCACTCAGACACACCCCAAACACAGGGTACTCAGCCTCACTTGCATACATCTGCATTTTGAATGGGTCTTCCTGGGCTGGGAGGGTGGAGGGCCTGCCCTCACACAAAGGACTGCCACACCCCCTACTGGGACTCTGGCAGACAGGATTGAACTGAAAGGGGGCTTGGTGCATTTCTTAGACACTCTTTGAAGTCACCCCCACTTCAAAGGCACAACTTAGTATAAAACAGGGCCTCTGCCCTACCTCAAGAGACACTTGCTGGAGAAGAAACCTGAACCAGAAACTACATCCTGCCAAGAAGAACTGCCTGGCTGCTCAAAGGACTCACCTGTCTGCTTTCTACAAAGGACTGCTGTCTTGCTGTTGCCCTGCTGCCTTGCTGAACTCTTGTCTGGCTGTGAAAGTGCTCTCCAAGGGCTTGGATAGAGCTTGACTCCTGTTCCTTGAAGTCTCAGGACCAAAAAGACTTCTTCCTTTCACTTGGACGCTCCGTGCGCCGAAAATTTCGACGCACAGCTTGTTTCGCGGCGAGAAAAACGCCGCACACCGACGCTGATCGACGCGACGCCCTCGGGACGATCGAGACTTCGACGCACAACCTCGCAAGGACAAAGCCGCCCGACTTTCCAGGAGAAATCGACGCGACGCCTGCCGTGAGACCAAAATTTCAACGCACGGCCTCGCAAGGACAACGCCGCCCGACTTCCAAGGAGAAATCGACGCGACGCCTACCGTGAGATCGAAACTTCGACGCGCAGTCCCGCAGAACGACGCGCAGCCGGAAAATAAGCAGGAGAATCCACGCACAGACCCGGGACATCTGGTAATCCCCGCGATCCACAAAAAGAGTCTGTCTGCGCGCCGGAAAACGACGCCCGACTTCCCCGCGTGGAAAAGAACGACGCAAGTCTGTGTGTGCTGAGGAGAAATCGACGCACACACCCCTTTTTCCACGCATCTCTTCTCCTGTGGCCCTCTGAGGAGATTTCCCACCAGAAACCAGGTACTCTGTGCTAGAAAGACACTTTATTGCTTTTTAAAGACTTAAAGACTCTTAATATCACTTTTCAGTGATATCTTTACAAATTCGTATTGCAACTTTGATCGTTTTGACCTACAATTACCCAGATAAATATTCTATATTTTTCTAAACACTGTGTGGTGTATTTTTGTGGTGTTATACTATGGTGTTGTATGATTTATTGCACAAATGCTTTACACATTGCCTTCTAAGTTAAGCCTGACTGCTCGTCCCAAGCTACCGGAGGGTGAGCACAGGCTGATTTTGGATTGTGTGTGACTTACCCTGACTAGAGTGAGGGTTCTTGCTTGGACAGAGGGCAACCTGACTGCCAACCAAAAAAACCATTTCTAACATTGGTGATCAGCGGTGAGGATAGGACTTGTGTTTGTGCAGTGACATACAGTAGCTAAGTATTTCACTACCTACCCACAGTTGAAGGTCAACTTGATCTTTCATCTTTTTCTTTTTTTTGCTTTTTGGTTCTCTGATGTCCTCCTGGATATACTATTGATATTTTGGACTTTGGATTTTGGTTTTTGCCGGTAAGACCTTGTCAGCAATGAGATTGCTTACCTACTCACTCTTTGTGCCTACTGACCACCTCACTAAGGCTGACTTAAGGAGGCTTTGCAGAAAATGGGGCCTTCCTGTATCAAGGAAATCTACTAAGATGGAAATGCTACATGCCTACGTAGTCTGGGCAGAGAGAGAGGCAGAAAAAAACCAAATGACTAAATACCCCTCAGATGAGGAGGGGGACTACTCAAATGAGGAGGATGACGACTCAGATGAGGAAAGAGATCCAGTGAGAGCAGAATGGCTCCGAGCTCGAGAGCGGTGGGTGGAAGAACTAGATGAGTTTCTTGAAAGGGCTGAGGCAACAAGTCTCTTAGCCCTGGAAGAAGAAAAGATTGCAGCTCAGGAGCTGAGCTGTAAAGAGCTGAAACTGGAGGCCGGAAGGGCTGAGTCCAGTTCAGATGGTGGCAGCAAAAATCTTGCATCCAGTACTGCTGAAGAAGGGCACAAGCCCAGAGATGTGGTGCCCAACTTGAAGAAGGGAGTTGACACACCCCAGGCAGTTCAAGGGTATGAGGTAGTTCCCGTTATGCACAGGGTCCCTGAGAAGGATTGGGGAACTGGCACAGGGAGTCATATTCCTACTGGGGGGAGGGACACTTTACTGACTCTAGCAGAGAGTGACAGAGACAAGGGTTCCCCCCTGGTGGACGTCCTGGATATAGAGTGTAGAGACATCCCAGTAGAGTATGGGTTGAGTGTCAGGGACAGGCAGATACTGTCTCACCAGTCTCAAGAGGGTGACATAGAGTGCTTTTGCAAGGCTGAGTTACTGGGTGGTTGGGTGAAGGGTACTGTGGTTAATACATGTGAAGGGCAGAGTGATGTAATTGCTGGAGAGCATATGTCTGGTCCTTATTTTCCAGAGCTACGCCAACACCAGGTGGAGTGTGAGTTCTCTGACCCCAGGGAACTTACAGTGGAGGCAGACTTTTGGGTGAGTACCAGAGAGTCTGAAGAGGCATTTGGGGGTGCTCCTGAAGGGAGTGGTCTAGGTGGTTCCCGACCAAGTGAGGTGGGAGAGGATTGTAGTGTCCCAGGTAGGTCTCAGAGCCTAACCTGTACCGTAGGGCCACCTTTTGAGGGAAGCCCCGCAGTGTCAGAAGAACTTGGGGGGATGACTGTAGACAGCATCCCAACAGTTCTGGTGTCTGGCAGTACCACTCCTAGTGAGGGGGTGCAGAAGTCCAGACATAGGGCTGAGAGGGGGTGGCAGACCCCAGTGGAGGATCTTGAAAGTCAGGGGTCAGCTCTGAGAGCAGAGCCCCCCAGGAATGACCCAGGTGAGACCGTTTCTGGTTTGGGGGAAACCCAGACTCTGCCGGATGGGCAGAGGTCGGGAGACCTGCGCCAACCAGACTCTTGTGTGGCCCTTGGGGACGGCGTGTCCCTTGTGGGGGGTGAGAGTGGCCCCCAGGAAGTCCTGGCATGCCAGGCAAAGATTCAACCTCAGGGTGGTGACTCTGGGTTGGATAACTGGGTTCAGAGGTTAAACTTTGACATGGTGGGGGGTAGATGTGCCCCCCAGAAAGTCCTGGAATGCCAGGCAATGGTTCAACCTCAGGGTGGTGACTCTGGGTTGGCTTACCAGGTGAAGAGGTCAAACTCTGACCGGGTGGGAGGTAGGTGTGCCTCCCAAGAAGTCCTGCTGTGCCAGGCAATTGTCCAACCTCAGGGTGTTGACTCTGGGTTGGATGGTCAGGTTCAGAGGTTAAACTCTGACCTGGTGGGGGGTAGGTGTGCCCCCCAGAAAGTCCTGGCGTGCCAGGCAGTTGTCCAACCTCAGGGTGTCGACTCTGGGTTGGATGGCCAGGTTCAGAGGTCAAACTCTGACCTGGTGGGGGGTAGGTGTGCCCCCCAGGAAGTCCTGGTATACCAGGCAATGGTTCAACCTCAGGGTGGTGACCCTGGGTTGGAGAACCAGGCTCAGAGGTTAAACTCTGACCTGGTGGGAGGTAGGTGTGCCTCCCTGAAAGTCCTGGCCTGCCAGGCAATGGTTCAACCTCAGGGTGGTGACTCTGGGTTGGATATCCAGGTTCAGAGGTTAACCTCTGACCTGGTGGGGGGTAGGTGTGCCCCCCAGAAAGCCATGGTGTACCAGGCAGTTGTCCAACCTCAGGATGGTGACCCTAGGTTGGAGAACCAGGTTCAGAGGTTAAACTCTGACCTGGTGGAGGGTCAGTGTGCCCTCCAGGAAGTCCTGGCGTGCCAGGCGATTGTTCAACTTCAGGGTGGTAACTCTGAGTTGAATGGCCCAGTTCAGAGGTTAAACTCTGACCTGGTGGAGGGTCAGTGTGCCCTCCAGGAAGTCCTGGCGTGCCAGGCAATTGTTCAACTTCAGGGTGGCAACTCTGAGTTGAAGGACCAGGTTCAGAGGTTAAACTCTGACCTGGTGGGGGGTAGGTGTGCCCCCCAGAAAGTCCTGGCGTGCCAGGCAATTGCCCAACCTCAGGGTGGTGACCCTGGGTTGGGGAACCAGGCTCAGAGGTTAAACTCTGACCTGGTGGGAGGTAGGTGTGCCTCCCTGGAAGTCCTGGCCTGCCAGGCAATGGTTCAACCTCAGGGTGGTGACTCTGGGTTGGCTAACCAGGTTCAGGGGATAAGCTCTGACCTGTTGGGGGGTAGGCGTGCCCCCCAGAAAGTCCTGGTGTACCAGGCAGTGGTCCAACCTCAGAGTGCTGACTCTGGGTTGGATAACCGGGTTCAGAGGTTAAACTCTGACCTGGTGGGGGGTAGGTGTGCCCCCCAGAAAGTCCTGGCGTGCCAGGCAATTGCCCAACCTCAGGGTGGTGACCCTGGGTTGGGGAACCAGGCTCAGAGGTTAAACTCTGACCTGGTGGGAGGTAGGTGTGCCTCCCAGAAAGTCCTGGTGCGCCAGGCAATTGTTCAACTTCAGGGTGATGACTCTGAGTTGAATGGCCAAGTTCAGAGGTTAAACTCTGACCTGGTGGAGGGTCAGTGTGCCCTCCAGGAAGTCCTGGCGTGCCAGGCAATTGTTCAACTTCAGGGTGGTGACTCTGAGTTGAATGGTCAGGTGCAGAGGTTAAACTCTGACCTGGTGGAGGGTCAGTGTGCCCTCCAGGAAGTCCTGGCGTGCCAGGCAATTGTTCAACTTCAGGGTGGTGACTCTGAGTTGAATGGGCAGGTGCAGAGGTTAAACTCTGACCTGGTGGGGGGTAGGTGTGCCTCCCAGGAAGTCCTGGTTTGCCAGGCAGTGATCCAGTCTGAGGGTACAGACCCTGGGCTGGAAGACCAGGTTCAGGGTGCCCCCCCCGGACCTGGAGGGAGGGGCTACTGATAACAGTGCCCCTACCATGTTGTCTTCTGAGGAGGCCACTCCTAGTTGGAGGGTGCTGGACCCCAGAAGGGAGGGCAGGGGGAGGGAAGCCTCACCCCGGGCCCTAGTCCAACCTGAAGGTACAGGCCCCAGGTTGGAGGGCCAGTTGCAGGTTAACAGCCCTGCACTGGTGGAGGAATGGTACAGGGTGACTTCTGTAAGCACCCTGACCATGTTGGACTCTGGGGGTACCGCTCCAGGAGGGAGGGTACAAAGCCCCAGAGGGGAGGACCAGGTTCAGGCTGTCATCCCTGACCTGGTGGAAGGGAGAGTGGTTAAAGGGTGCCCAGCACCTGGGGCTACCGCCCCCCACTCTCCACAGCCACAGTGGTTGGAGAGGCCTGGGGCCTGGCTCTCATCCCTGGCAGCTGTCAGTAATCACTGTGGCTTGCTGGCCGGGTGGACAGAGTTATCCCTGGGGAGGGGACAAGTGTCACACCCCAGGGGTAGAGTGGGCAACACCACTGTGTTGGTCATGGTGGTACTATCCTGCCCCTGGGATACATCTGTGAGCAAAGTAAGGTTAGGTGCTGCACAGATGGGATCCGCAGGTAAGGAGAAAGGTTCCCCATGGGTTGGCTTAGTGGGCCCTGAGAGTATGGACAGAGGGATCCAATTGGAGTCAGGAAGGCGAAGAACTGGAGCATGCCCCTGCTGTTGTGGGCCTGGGTCCTTGTTCTGTCGCCTCAAACAGGGAAGTACATCAGGATAGTGATTGTTCTCCCCTGGCTTTAGGCTGGTAGGGGGTCATGTTGGACCTGGCTTTTTGACAGGGACATCCCCAAACTTTTTGCCTCCTTCCTCCTATTTTTTCTGACCTGTTGTTGTTGGCTTTTGACCTCTGAGCACTTTACCACTGCTAACCAGTGCTAAAGTGCATATGCTCTCTGTGTAAATTGTACTATTGATTGGTTTATCCATGATTGACTATTTAATTTACCTGTAAGTCCCTAGTAGAGTGCACTACATGTGCCTGGGGCATGTAGATTAAATGCTACTAGTGGGCCTGCAGCACTGGTTGTGCCACCCACCTCAGTAGCCCCTTAACCTTGTCTCAGGCCTGCCATTGCAAGGCCTGTGTGTGCAGTTTCAGTGCCACTTCGACTTGGCATTTAAAAGTACTTGCCAAGCCTAGAACTCCCCTTTTTCTACATATATGTCATCCCTAATGTGTGCCCTAGGTAACCCCTAGAGCAGGGTGCTGTGTAGGTAAAAGGCAGGACATGTACCTGTGTAGTTATATGTCCTGGTAGTGTAAAACTCCTAAATTCGTTTTTACACTACTGTGAGGCCTGCTCCCTTCATAGGCTAACATTGGGGCTGCCCTCATACACTGTTGAAGTGGCAGCTGCTGATCTGAAAGGAGCAGGAAGGTCATATTTAGTATGGCCAGAATGGTAATATAAAATCCAGCTGACTGGTGAAGTCGGATTTAATATTACTATTCTAGAAATGCCACTTTTAGAAAGTGAGCATTTCTTTGCACTAAAAACTTGTTGTGCCCTTCAATCCACGTCTGGCTAGGTTTAGTTGACAGCTCCTTGTGCATTCACTCAGACACACCCCAAACACAGGGTACTCAGCCTCACTTGCATACATCTGCATTTTGAATGGGTCTTCCTGGGCTGGGAGGGTGGAGGGCCTGCCCTCACACAAAGGACTGCCACACCCCCTACTGGGACTCTGGCAGACAGGATTGAACTGAAAGGGGGCTTGGTGCATTTCTTAGACACTCTTTGAAGTCACCCCCACTTCAAAGGCACAACTTAGTATAAAACAGGGCCTCTGCCCTACCTCAAGAGACACTTGCTGGAGAAGAAACCTGAACCAGAAACTACATCCTACCAAGAAGAACTGCCTGGCTGCTCAAAGGACTCACCTGTCTGCTTTCTACAAAGGACTGCTGTCTTGCTGTTGCCCTGCTGCCTTGCTGAACTCTTGTCTGGCTGTGAAAGTGCTCTCCAAGGGCTTGGATAGAGCTTGCCTCCTGTTCCTTGAAGTCTCAGGACCAAAAAGACTTCTTCCTTTCACTTGGACGCTCCGTGCGCCGAAAATTTCGACGCACAGCTTGTTTCACGGCGAGAAAAACGCCGCACACCGACGCTGATCGACGCGACGCCCTCGGGACGATCGAGACTTCGACGCACAACCTCGCAAGGACAAAGCCGCCCGACTTTCCAGGAGAAATCGACGCAACACCTACCGTGAGTGCGAAACTTTGACGCACGGCCTCGCAAGGACAACGCCGCCCGACTTCCAAGGAGAAATCGACGCGACGCCTGCCGTGAGACCAAAATTTCGACGCACGGCCTCGCAAGGACAACGCCGCCCGACTTCCAAGGAGAAATCGACGCGACGCCTACCGTGAGATCGAAACTTCGACGCGCAGCCCCGCAGAACGACGCGCAGCCGGAAAATAAGCAGGAGAATCCACGCACAGACCCGGGACATCTGGTAATCCCCGCGATCCACAAAAAGAGACTGTCTGCGCGCCGGAAAACGACGCCCGACTTCCCCGCGTGGAAAAGAACGACGCAAGTCTGTGTGTGCTGAGGAGAAATCGACGCACACACCCCTTTTTCCACGCATCTCTTCTCCTGTGGCCCTCTGAGGAGATTTCCCACCAGAAACGAGGTACTCTGTGCTTGAAAGACACTTTATTGCTTTTTAAAGACTTAAAGACTCTTAATATCACTTTTCAGTGATATCTTTACAAATTCGTATTGCAACTTTGATCGTTTTGACCTACAATTACCCAGATAAATATTCTATATTTTTCTAAACACTGTGTGGTGTATTTTTGTGGTGTTATACTATGGTGTTGTATGATTTATTGCACAAATGCTTTACACATTGCCTTCTAAGTTAAGCCTGACTGCTCGTGCCAAGCTACCGGAGGGTGAGCACAGGCTGATTTTGGATTGTGTGTGACTTACCCTGACTAGAGTGAGGGTTCTTGCTTGGACAGAGGGCAACCTGACTGCCAACCAAAAACCCAATTTCTAACACCCCCTATGTTTTTCCTCCTGCGTCCTCTTACAGATATGGGCTACAAGTCAGAGGCAAGTAGGCAGTCAGGAGGTGCACAGTGTCAGGAATCAGATAATGACTGTGAATCTGAGACCTGAAGTCGCAAGGCCATAACAGCCTTTAAGTCAGTGGCAGACCAGCCTGTGAAGGCTAGGGTGCCAGGTCAGACAGAGACTGAAGTCAAGGATGACACTTTCTGGTTGATACTACAGAAGCACTATTTAAACACAGGATGAGCAAAAGAATGTTGCCTGGCATTCCGTCTTGCATTGACTTTCCCGCTTGCTTTAAAGTTTGTACTGTATTATTGGGTGCTAAGCTGACAAAGCTGAGAAATAAGAATGCCACAGAGTGTGGCCCATTACGCTGCATAATTTGGCTTTTCCTCCAACATAATTTAGTGAACACTATCACATAATATACCCCCCCCCCAATTGACAAATAATTTTAGTAGTCCTGGCTATACTATTGACCTTAAATATATCGATAAGGGAGCTCCTTCATGATGAACACTACACTAACAAAGTTAAAAACATGAAAAAGACACCCAGTTTAGGTTAAAACACCCAAATCTCACTTTCACTCCATTACTTCCTGATTCGATATCAGGCAAAACGTTACAATAGTTGTGAGACTTGGGATGCTGTTAGGAGAAAAGCCAATATTTCTGGCTTAAGACCCATTACTGAAATAATGTACCATCAGAAAGAATCCCCTAACAAACATATATCAAGGTAGACAAATATGTGTTCACAGCTACAAAATCTTAGAGGATGTCTGAACCTTACGCCAAAAAGTGGCACCAATAACAGCCTAGTATTCATGTTTCAACACAGAGAAAAGTATAAAACGGGTTGAAATAATGTAATATTTTTATGGTCCTTTTGTCAATAAGGGCCCTCTATGCTCTTTACAATCAAACTAGTTCAATTTGCTGCTACCATTAACATTGTTTGCACGAGGTTTGCTGTTCTCCTAGGGGTTGGTGTTAGAACATTTCATCATGTTCTTCTTCTAAATGAGGGGATTCCTCCACAGGCCTGGTGTGTGAAATCTAGTGCTTCAAATTTCTTAACCTTGCCATAATCACTCAGGCCTTTTATCCATAAATAACCCCAAGTATACCTGATAAAATGTATATCAATAGGATTAATTATTGACAGCTAAGAACATATTAGGAAAAACTGCACTGCCATAAACAAGAAGACCGAGGATGGAGGATAGTGCTCAAACACTGGCAGATCTCCTGCCCACCTTATTTAGATTGCATACTTAGCTCTGTTGACTAACTAGGAGAAACAGGGCATCTGCTTTTGGTAGATATTTCGAATGTGACACTCTCTTGGAGAATTTCGTTTTCAGTTCTTTATTTCTATAGAGCTTCAGCTAATGTCTCTTTGCAACATGGCATCACTGTGCAGCCAGTAGCTCTAGCACTGTTTGATTTGCACTCTTTAAACTAGTTTAAGATCCTGTACTGTGGTTTCATTATTCCATTTTCAAAGGGTTTAACTAATTCCTGAGCCCTTACCTAGAAAATTCGATGTAGGATTTGTTGTTGTCCACGGCCATAATGCAAGAATGTTGACCATCCAAATCCGTTATTTTTTGCCTCCAAACCATCCACCACCATCACTGACCTGAATATAAAGGGGGCATGTGTGAGCCTGTTAGTTTCTGAGTAGGGACTTCTCTCTCTTGCTGTGCTGCAAATCAAATTTTGAAGCTGTATCTACTGCCTAATCTTTTCAGTCTTATCAAAATGTGGCTCCCAAGGGTAGTAATGTTTTTCTAGGCCATTTCCCCAAAACAGCCTCTGCTTGTTCTCCATTATTACTATGTCTTCTCCACATAGGGCTGATTGAAATGCGACTTGCCCATTTATTGATCGAATTTTTGATCATCTCACCATTGAGGGCCATAACAGCAGAGGTGGTAGTCAACTATTTTCAAGCACTCGTTAATGGTTAATGTGATGTGGAGTTGGCTTTTGGAGGTTACAAAATGTTCTGAGTATCTGCCATGACAGTGAATGTCTATATCCTCATAACACACTTAAAAACCACCTTTGACTTGTTTTTATCACTTTCCTTACCTTGGTAGGATACTTTTAAGAAAGCCTACCAGAGCGCTAACATCAGGAGAGAGATAAGGATTATATCAGCAAAAAGGTTATAGCAGCAAAATAGTAGATAACACTGATAATAAGTTAATTAGTGATAGCAAAGCATAGAGAAATCCTTGAGTTGTACTGATGCAAGACATGTTTATTTAGTGGTACCTCATAATGTGCACATGTATGTTGTACGCTGCTATGTAGGCACAAGACAGTGCTTAATTTGAGCCTGTAGTTTCCTGTACCAGCACTTAATTGTCAACACCGGCAATTTTGACAGCTGCCACACAGTGGCACTGTTTGTGTAATGTAAACAAAAACAAAACAGTTGGTTATTATTTCAATATGCATTAAAAGCAACTAGTATCAGCCGCCCAAGCCATTCTTATGGCTTTGGGGCCTTGAACAGTCTAAGTTGTCACACTTCTAGCAGTATGATGTTCAGAAGCTGTGTAGGTATTGTTGTTGATAGTGCTGCCTAGGCACTGGGTGGTGCAAGCTGCGATGACCTCTCGACCAGGGCTTTGGAACTTATTTTTCTACAAATTAAACACTGGTGCAAGGTACACGTCATATAGCACTGAGGACGTGGATATTCTAGCAATTGGCCACCTACTTATCACTTCTCTCCTCTGGCTCCTACAGGCCTTTAGTAGTGCCTCCTTGTTTCAACCTCAACCAATCACATTATCCTGTCACTAGTGAGCCCTCCTGTTTGCTTTTGAGCTTTCATATGCTTGCAGGCTTCCATTTCATTCTGGGTGAGAGGGTCAGTGTTGTACACTCCTCTAGTCTACTTTTCCTACTCAAGGCAAGAAACATGTCACACGTTGTGGGTAGAATACTGCAACTGTTTTCCCTTGGCTTCCAATTCCTAAATACAAGAGGTGCATGCAATCATAGGTGTGTCTTGCTGATACATCTTTACATCAGAGTATTGATGGCTCAAATAGTTTCATAGTAATTATTTAGGCCTCACCTAAAAGTTAAGGCTTGCATGTCTATACTGTCTACATACTTGCATAATAAACTGAGCAGCTTCATATCTAGATCCTTGCCCTTGTTGGTAGTACAAGAGCAATTCAAACCTTATGTCTTTGCCTGCTGAATTAATTAGCTATTCCCAGTTTGGAAGGGTTGGCCCAGGGATCAAAAAATGGCCAAGTAAAGGTCTTTGTTTTACAAGATTATACTCTTAACCTTTCCAGTCTTGTAAAAATAGTCAAATCTATTTTATCCTACAAATTCTCAACATGTATCAAAAGTTAGCTTTGAACTTAGTGGCTCCACTGACTTGGTCTTTCCGTTGTTTTCATTCTTTGACTCAGTACTAAGACTGGTGACTTTATATCGTGGGTAATATTTTAATTTTCATCCATTTGGGCTATCAGTCCTTGTGATGGAAGATTTATTTTTAATGTTTATTAATAAACAATGATCATATATGGTTTCTCATGGTAAATAATTGTTAAATGTGCTTTCTAGGTTGTTTTGATTACAACCGTGACTGAAATATGACCTCGAAACCCATTACTGGTATTATGATGATGAGTCTCTAATAAGAGGAAAGGCTCTCTTACCTTAGATGATTATTTTGCCATCTGTAATGTGTGAGGACAGCTGTTGTGGTTCATCAGAAGTAGAAAACAAAACTGACTGAAGTTCAAGCTAGACATGATTTAGGTGTTTATATAATATAACCCTGAAATAGAGCTAAAACCATTGAGGTGGTTACATAAAACTGCAAACATTTATTGGTTCCCAGTGAGTGCCTGTGCCTAAGGTTTGTAATTTTATGGATTTACCAGCAGAATGTAATTCTGAAAGGATAATTTTTGTCATATGCTGGGATTTCATCTTCAGCTCTCTCTTCTCTACATGCAATACTTTACCATCTTCTAAAAAAGACACACTTATTATTGTATCATCCACTATGCAGGTTCTGGTGTGTAGATTACAGCTAGTGTAATTTATGCAGCCTTATTGCCTTTGCATGCAAATCACTGCGAATGTGGTGCACTCTTTCTAAGATTTCTATTCTGGTTTTCTGTGACATGTAGGATATATAAAACAACGAAACATTCAAAATATGAATATTTTTTCTCGCCTTACCTAAAAGTGTGAAAAATGCTACCTCCAGTGGTTCACCGTGAACTGTTTGCCATAGCTGTCAATTCAGGACAATGACAGAGGTAGTGGAAGTACGTTAACGCTTTAACCCTAAAGACTTCTTAGGAAATGACCTCATCATGATTGTTGACTCTGAAACATCTCAGGAAGTGATGTGACATGACCTTGATGACATCACAGTTAGGGGTGGGTGGATCCCAAGGAGTTTTTGCTGGTCACCGAAAGGAGCTAGATCCCCTCACTTTTGGGAATTGTGATATGGAGGAAATTTGTAAGCAGCTTGATTCGATAACAGAGGCCCATTTAGGTCCAATTAGAACTCTTTTGGATTTAATTGAGTCACAAACCACATTGTCCGCCACCTAAAGGAGAAGTAACACAATCTGACACTTTACATTTGTCTGTGCCTGTGTCTAGAGAGAGACACCCGAATGACTAGGATGGCGAACCAAGAGACTCCCAAACCTTGCTACAGGCTTCCTAGAGCACGTCGCAACTTGCTTATGAAGAAGGGGATTGACCCTGGTACCAAACGTGGGAAAGATGGTGCTGGCCAGGGTGAGGAACATACTCTGACTATCCCACTTCAACAACAGCCAACTGTGGTATCCATAGCAGTTAGTGAGATCAGCATTTGTGGGATCGGGGCTCCCACAAATATCGATTGTAGGCAACACCCAGCCTTAGCTCCAAGGCTTCATTTCCCTCCAGACTCTATCCCTTTTGTGGATATTCTGGTGAATGTCCCTCCCCTGATCTCAGGGGTAAAGAAGTCTATGTGTGAACCCATTTGAAAAGCTAAATATTAGTCTTCTTTTTAGGGGGGTGTAACTTGTTGTGATTGTGAAAATATTATCATGGCCGACGAGTGAACTGGTTAGGCCCCGGGCAAAAATTATTTGAAGGGGATTGTATTGTGATGAATTTTAGTCAGCCAGATATAGTCAAGCGACTGATCTTTTTCAATACAATGGAGGGGTGTGTGGGCTGGGCATTCAAGAGTTCCCACTAGGCTTTTTTATCCCTGCCTTGGCGCAAGGCTAGGGGATCGTAGGCATGCCTATCCCCAAAACAAAGGCAGATTAGACTCTCATAAGAGAGGACCTGTAGTGCCACTTAAGTTGAAGAATATATTTCAACCCTTGGGGGCTCTTGAATGCAACGATTGACTCAGAGCAGAATTGAAATGCCCTCCCATTCCCCTAACCCCAGAGCTTGTTCAAGCCCATTGCTGAGGTCCGGGACAAGCAATTATCTCTTCAAATTTATAGTTGGCCCATCACTGGGTTGGGTACGATAAGAAAAAACAATGCTTTGCTAGACAAAATTAAAGGATTTGATGTAGTGGGATTGCAAGAGAACTGGGAACCAGAACATTATTTAGATGGATATATCTCTTTCACTGTATTGGCAGAGCCCTAACAGCTAGGTAGAGCTAAGGGTGATTTGCTCATATTGATCTCCCTTGGCATTAGGCGGGAGGAAGGGAGACAGGTCGAACAGGACAATTTTTCTAAGTGATTCCTCTGTTAAGATTTTGGGCAGGGTGATTTTGGCCTGGTTAGCCAACTAATTTAAACAAAGAAATTAGATTTCTTGTTTCCAATAGGGGTTTAGGAAGGGGAAAGGAACACATGACCAGTGCCTTAATCTGCACCTAATAATTGGAAAATACACAGTGGCTAAAAGAGAGCAGGTACATATAGCCCTTATGGATCTGTCATCAGCTTTTGACCAAGTTAATAGTACTAAATTATGTTTGATGTTAATTGATATGGGCCTTGACCATAGCATTGTTAGTTTCCTACATGACCTTCATCAGGGTATAACAACCACAGTCAGAGTTAATCATGAAGGGTCCCTGACAGTGCCAATAAAAATACTTAAAGGGGTGAGACAAGCTTGTATTTTGACCCCACTATTGTTTGCCCTGTATATTAGCAATTTCAGCCCGTTTTTGTGTATGGCTACTAAGAATATCCCACAGGTTGGATCGCTGTTAGTTCCAGCACTTGTGTATTCAGATGATACAGTTCTGCTAGCTAGAACCACAGTGGGCCTTCTAAGATGTCTTGAATCTTTTATAGAGTTCATGGCCTCTTTTGATTTAGAAATAAATTGCTCTAAGTCTCACACCAGGGTTATTGGGAAATTGAATAAGCCTCATAAGAGAATTGTTGGGGGTTTGTCAGGAGATGATGAGAGTTTCTACCTTCCCATACCTCGGGGTTATCTTTGATGAGAGATAATCTTGGGCCTCGCAAAGAAAAGTTAATAGAAATTTGTTGGCCAGGTCAGTAGCCTCAGTCTTCCACTTTGCGAGTAGGTTGGAGCCCGACTGACACAGGTGCCTGGCGATTGTGGGCTATGTAAGTGTTCTATGAGGTTTTAAGGACTGTGTGGAGATACAGACAGTCTAGAATGATTTTGCAAGAAGACTGCTGTCTCTTCCACAGTCGGGTGCTACCTTTACAGTACATGAAGAATTGGGCCTGGACTATATTTCGAACAAGTTGGTGCTGTCCCCTATAGTTAGATGGCTCAAAGTCTGGTCACAAACTGAAGTGGATTTGAACCAGGAGATTGTCTTGCCTTCAATAAAGGCATCACCATTCCGTGGTTGCACTATATTAAAGACACCCTGGAGAACCTGGCTTATGCTTCACCTTTTGGGGAACCTGAGCAAATTAAGAAAAAGATGTGCCCTAAATTAAAAAGCATTTTATTACAAGAGCCAAAATTGAGAGAGAAAGGTCAGGTTGTACATATCTTTGAAAATAGATTTAAGTATGGAGCCAGACCTGCAGGTGATTACTTCATTTAATCACCATTTCCGTCTAGCACATTTTAGGTTAAATCTTTAACATTGGCTTTTAGCAGAACTTCTGGGTCATCATAATGTGTAAAAACAGGGGCCATGTTCATGTGACAATTTTTCCATTCAGGACACAACACACTATCTTTTACTGTGATTACTCTAGTACTTTGAGACAGCGTTACGTCTTCCCACTATTCAGTGGGAGAGGATATTAGCAGGTAAAACCTGCCTTGAGCCGTCTGCAAATGTTTCAATCCTCTGTAGCTTGTTTTAATGTGGCTTTCATTTTGTCGGGCGCGCTTAGACTGAGGAAGAAACACCTGTGCCGGTTTGGGGATGATCCCCTTTCTTATGTTTTTTAATAATATTTTAATTCATGTTGAGACGTATCCACAGTCATTAGTGGCCCTATTTTGTGTACCCCATGGTTGTGATATGCTATATGGTTTTACTGATTGGTAAAATTAGCATTGATGATGGAAGTAATGTTGATGACACAGGGGTAGTTGACATAGAAATTGCACTCTTATTTAACTGTGTCTAATTGTTTATATTTGTGTTATTTAAATGTATTCCGACTAAAATGAAATTTTAAAATTTGAGCGTTTGTGCACTATTACTTTAATTAAGGAGTTTTAATGTTGTTGTATATTGCTAAATTGCACTTTCCTTTCCTTTCTGTACTTTTTGGAAGTTGACGCTACTCTCTGCACCTTGATGAATATTGTTCTTTTTTTGTAGGCTTTTATGGATTTTTCAATCAATTCGAATAAAGATTATTGACTTACTGACTGCACTAAAATTGTTCCAGTTAACCTTCATGTGTTAAACTTGATAGACAATGGAAGCCGATAAGAAGATAAAATGGATTATAGAGTAACAACCTCTCCCATTGAATGATGGAATAACTTCAACCTTGTGATGTTCTGATCAATGCAGTGCAGATTACAGGCTGATATAATGTAATCCAAAAGGTTGCCCTGCACTGAGAGGGCATATTTAAGGAAAAGTGGTGCATCATTCATGATACGCCACTTTTCTAGGGCCCAATTGCTCGCCCCTCTATTTTCAATACAGCGCACCGTGACAGTCATGCCACATTAACATCAGAATTTATGGTGCTAATGTGGCGCCATGTTGGATTAGCGCCATAAATTATGGTGTTAATGCAACAAAGCATAGGGAGGCCAATTGTTTTCAATGGGAGCATCGTCTTAACGTCTGCCTTATGCAGGAGTTAACAGTGATGCTAAATTATGGCACTAATGCAGCAGAGCACAGGGATGCCCATAGTTTTCCATGGGAGCGTCATCTTAATGCCTGCCTTATGCAGGCATTAATAATTATGCTAAAAATGATGAGTGAGTTTCACTGCATCATTTTTCTGGTCCTCCCTACATGGGAACGACCCCCTTGCATACATTATGCCTGGCACAGGCATAATGTGGCTCAAGGGTTTACAAAGTGGCACAATGCTTGCATTGAACCACATTGTAAACATGGCACTTGAGAAATTCCACCTTAACATCGCATATGCGTAAAATATGATGCAAATGTAGCCCAAGGCGGTGCTAGGTGCATCATAAATATGCCCTTTAGTGCTCAAAGTGAACACTATTGTTGCTTTCACAACCAACCTTGTCATAAATAATACAGCCTAGATGACACAGATAGATGTTGAAATCCCCCAAAATAATAACACAATAAGATGAGGTCTGGTTTTCCTCATATCCCTCCAAGAAACATTTTTACTCTAACAGGTGCTCCACAGTGTCCTCCCAGCACAGACACATTGTAAAAATTAACATTCAGCAAAATCGGATCATTCTTTAAGTCCAACTGCACCACCAGGAGATTACTAAAGCCTGTTTCTGCTAAATGGGGGGCGTATGAAATCTCCAGGAAAACTAGATTACGTAAACCCTCTTTTTGCTTTTCCAGAGTTTGAGGGTTCTGCACTTGTTCCCAACTGGGGACTGCTCTTTCTTGCATGATGAAAGATTTCTGATACGTAGAAATAATTCAGAGGCAACACTCTAAACTCAGTGACATGTTTGCAGCCATCTAATCTACATTGTGATAGGTCTCTTGCAAACCTTGGGTGTCTAAAATTGACCACTATTCAATCCTCTTCATCACTTTTCTCTTTTTGACTAACTCAACTCACTTGTCTTGCCATGATTATGTGGGGGAGACAGCAAGGATGCATTCTCCAGAGCATTGTCACACCAGTGTTCAACTTTGCACATTAATTCAAGGGTTGCTGCCACCACTCCTACTTTCTGAGGTGGCACTCCCACTAAAACTGCAATTAGGGGCAATGAATCAGGGGAAAGGTGCAATCTAGTAAGCCAACCCACCCAATCTTTGAGCTTCATTTTGGGGGCTCTCAAAGACACCTTATTAACCTTCTTTGTCTGTCAGAAGTGAACCGAGGTAGGATCAAATCACAATCGATGAACCCTTTACCCTCCCTTCCCACTTGAGAATGTGATGATCTGCTGGGATATTCACGTAGGAAGGACCTGGGCCCTTGCGATTCCTCCTGAGTTTCTAAGCATGCTGTTCCAAGAGACCTGCCATTAAACCAGTACTAGCATCTTCACTGTTACTAGAGACTCAAGATCCCACCCATGTCATGGCTTCCTCACCAGGAACTAGGTGCAAGGTGACAAAACAAGGCTCATGCGCGGGTGACATTTAACTATACAAATGTATAATGATCAGCAAATTAACTCCCATGTCACGTGTGATGTATATTGCTAGATCACCAGCTGATGACCAAATTAGGTTCAACAGTTCGAAAGTGCACAGCCATTTAGACAGGACCACAGGCCAGTAGGAATCTAATGATGCTTAATCCTTATTTATCCATTTTGAAAACTTTGTTTAACCTTTTTTAATATCTTCAACTACTTAGTACTTAGTCTAAACCAGTTCAAAAAGAACAAAGCGCAGATATTTGTGTCTTTCATTTTTTATTGACAAAGATTTTAAAATACATGATTTCACATTTAACAATCCACATAATATTTCATACCCAATGCATTTTGAGATACAATCTCTTCTTCAGGGTAGGCCTGGGTGGAGGATTCCATGGAATTCCATGGAGGCAAAGTTCTGAGAGCTGCGAAGTCCTAAATGCGCCTGATCTCAGAAGCGCTAAGGAGGGTCAGTCCTTTCCACTTCCAAGATTGGGCGCATTCAGGTGAGGGCTGGAGGCAGTGAAAGCTGCCTTTTCAGGCCTCTTGTGCACCGGCCTGTCCTGTGGCAATGCCAGGGTCATAGGCAGCAAAAGCTGCCATATCAGGCCTCTTGTGCACCTGCCTGTCATGTGTGCACTGCACATGGGGCAGGCCGGTGCACAAGAGGCCTACGTCTGCTTTCACTACCTGCAGCCCTGGCCTGGATTCAGGCCAGGGCCATAGGCAGCCAAAGCCGCTTTTTCAGGCCTCATGTGCACAGTGAGAAAAAAATTTAAAATGAGGACTCGCCTTGGTCCTAATTGCCAGTGGAAGGATGCATGGAGGATCACGTCCGGAGCTGCTGCTGCCAATAGCAGCTCCATGCTGAATGTCTGCACTTGCGCTGTGTTGCCCATAAATGGGCTGCAGTCTATTGTTGGAGAACTCCGCTCTGCTTGCTGGGCTAGTTGAGTTTTTGGGTGAACTTTGTGCTCCAAGCAGAGCACTGCGTGCCAAAGACTCTGTTAGCTCCACCAGCAGAGCAGAGGTTGCCCACCCCTACTTCAGGTGTAACTGCAACAGGAAAGTTACAGATGCATTAGGTTTAAAACCGTAGTTTGATTCATACTGGCCTGTGAACCCATCTAAATGACTGTGCACCTTGGGAGTGCTGAACCTAATTAGGTCATCACCTTGTGATCAATTAATCACACCAGAAGCTGCACACCGGACATTTTTGCCTGATAGCATGTTGTAAAATGGTTAAAACTGTTAAAATAGGGTGTGCATTCTACAACTTATGTCTTCATGATGTGCAACAGCCTTGACTGGAAAGTGCACCTGCACACACAAATACAATCCTGCAAGCAATGAAGAACCCCTACTTCCTCTGATGCAAGTGTGAATGTGTACTTTCTAGGCATCTTGTATGCAACTTTAGTTGGAAGGGACCATAAAGTGCAGGAGGCCCAAGATATTGTGCATCAATTACCCTTCTCAGAGTGGTTGTACAGTGCAGGAAGTTGTGTAGCTGGAGTGCAGAGGACCACTCCCAAAATGTACAGAAATTTGGCACAATCCTGTCACACATGTACAGAATGTTTCCCATTGTGACCTGCAACCATGGATTGGGAAATGGCAGTTTGACACCATGTCTCTCAGCGGTATGTGTCAGTGCCTGTGCCAATCTACACCAAAATCTGGGGATGACCATGGACCCATGCATGTGTCTGTGCCAGCCATGTCTTGTTTATTATCATCTACCTAGGGAGGACGTACAAAAAACAATCCCATCCACATTTTGTCTCTCCACACATGTAGTGTGAACACATAACATTGAGTGGACTAAAGCGATGGGACATAGTCACCACCAAAATCTACTGTAGAAAAATGACACTACACTTAACACATGTGGGCAGGACTTTAGCCAATGCAGCTATCTTAAACAATGTCTCTTTTTTACATTGCAGCTGACCAAGGATATGGGATACAGCAGTGAGTAATGCCCCTAGATAGAAACACACAGAATGAGCAAGAGAAGGCATACAACTAGGCCCACATCCGGACATGTAATGTTGTGGAACGGACCTTTGGCCTGCTGTAGGCCCCGCTCCGCTGCCTGGATGTTTCTAGGGATGGACTGTTTTATTGCCCCCCCCCCCCCTCGTTCTGCAAAATTATTGTGGTCTGTGCCATGCTGCACAACATCTGTATCCACACAAATGTCACCTAGGATTGAGCTGAGCAATTGAAAGACTTAAGGGAGGATGATGAGGAAGAGCCAGTTCATGATGGCGACATACAAACCATAGCTGCAGGTGCTTGCAGATGCACACACATTGTGAAGAGTTTCTTCAAATAAGTACGTCTGTGAATGTATGATAGTGCTTCAACATGTAAATAAATGATAAAATGTAACATATGTCTTGGGGTTTATGCAACAGTTCCAGTAAAAACAACTCACCCACATCCAGGAAACCATAAGTAGGACACAACAGTTATCAATCAAGTGTGAACACTGTATCATCCTCAAAGTGCCAGGCACAATGCACTGATCTTTGACAAGTGTGGTGTGTAATGTTTGCATTTCCTGTTGAACAATCATGTTGTATTGAAAACGCACGTCAGCCAAATATGTGTCGGTAAAAAAGAAAGACAGTCAGATCCAAACTCTACTTGATGCAGTAAACCCAAACGATACTAATGTAGAGAAATAGTAGCCATAAACTGAGACAATAGATCAGTGTGAGATATGTCACTACTCAATGGCCAACTGCCTCTTCTGACTGGTAACAACTCACCACATTCACTGCATTTGCACTCACATGTATAACAAAAAGTAAGGATATTACAGAGGACAGTAAACCTGTATGTGCAGAACACTGTCAGTCAAATCAGAAATCATCTTGCATGTATGCCAAACAATGTAATAACACATCTTATACTGTTGGCATAGTGTATGAGTCAATCCGGATACATAACAATTTGTAAAAAGATGTGGGGTCATCAGTTGTCATGAATATTTACCAAATACACCCCTACTCACTGTACAGCTGACAAAGGAGATAGTCTGCAGCTGTAGTTAAGCAATCCTCATAAACACACCCATATGGAGGCGCGGCAGAGCAACATTCACGTTCTAAACAGTACTGGTACATTGTGGGCGGAACTTCCAGATTACACAAGTACTACTTCAGGAGTCAGGATATGTGTGGGGGCCAATTACTCTATTCGCCACCAATGGTTTCCTAACTAATACTAGTGTAATGTATATTGCAGAATATTTGTGCATGGACAAATGACCCATGGCCCACTGACCATGAGGAGCAGGAAGGACTGGATGATGAGAAAGAGGAAGCTGAGGAGCAAGCCCAAAATATTCCATTAGTGGCAGCAACATGGCTGATGTTTAATATACTAGAAATTCTGTTTGGCACATGTGTGAATGACTCCCACAATGTCACAAAATTATGACTAAATTACTTTGTGTACCTGTGTAAAACAACACATACAAGCACAACCAGTATGTAGGCAAGTTACCTGCATAGTCACAGTAAACATCAGAACAATTACATCACATCTGTTTGTAATCGCCAGACAGAACTCAAAGGTAGCTATGTGTGACAAAGAGCACTGTACAACATCTGGTACACCTACAATGAACTTTACCAATTAGTCCACCACTGCCAAACACAATGAACATGGTGCGCCAATGTAGATAGTGTGCATTTAGTTTGTGTGCCCCATGTACAGCTAATCATCTGGACAGCCTCATAATTGTGGAGAAAAGAAAATCATATCATAGTATGATGACTGAGCTGTGACCCAAATAGTATGTGCATGGGAACGCAGACTAACACCTACAGTCTAACTACGCAACATAAAAAACTCCGACCACACATCAAAACCATTAGGAGATTTCATATCACACATACAAAGGTGAAATATTAAACTTTCCCAGTGCAAGAGTGTTTACAAAGTAACAATGTGCATACATTTGCCCCACTAGGCCACAATGTAAATTGAAAAAGCAGTGATGTAGCCTACCATGTTGGTGTGTTGCATTCAGATATAAATGATGGCTACATGCCCATGATTACAGTCTTAGTGCAAATGTGAAGACACAATACCAAGAATCTGAGTATGAAACAACTTACAAGGTACATCCACCCAAGGTGCCTGCACTTATGCATTCCAAGATAAGCCTTTTGGACATGGCTGACACTTCACAGGTGAACATCATGTCTGAATGCATACCCACCACCCACTGTCAAGTAATCACACATTTCAAACACATATTGCTATGGGTGGCAATTTTAAAGATATATATGATTCGACTACACCTGACTAGGTGTGGCTAGACAAGCTACCTTTGTGTTACACATATTCAAGAGTAAGCCTGTGGGAAAAGGGAAGGAGCTGTTGTCATGTGCCACACATATCCTCCAGAACACAAGCCCATACAGTCAATGTGTATGTCGTACAACATGTTATGGCACGGGTTTCTGAAGGCTCACTGGTACCCGCTGGTTTGCAGATATTCCCATGGGTCAATAATGCCACCACACATACATTGAAAATGTATGCAGCCAGTTTCTCAACTGCATGCCAATTACACTGTAGATTGTTTGCAACTCACAAGGTCCAGCACTAGCTGATTGGCTACACTGCAACCACAAGGCATCCTAGGATGGCAAGGTATAGAGAGATGAGCCTAGGTACCAAAGGGCTGATGATGCTGCTGTCACCTCTCTCATGGCCTATCGAGTGGCACACGTCTTTTAACAATATCCATGAGGCCATGCAAAGTCCAACAGTGTGGATAATCCTGGACTCATAGCTGTGGAGTAACTGAACACCCCCCAGAGGCTCACAAGTGTAATTTGTGTAGTGCAGCTACCTTGTTGATGCATCAGTGCTGAACAACCATCATGGATAATCTGGATGACCAATATAACATGTGGATGCCAGCTTGGAGCTGTAGAAAAGGCTCACAAATCCACCCAATCTGCTCTCAAATTGCATCATAGTTCACTCAACACCTTAAAGAACATGAACCATCCATGACACAGTCCGACATGCCCAATATGAGAAATAGAATGCAGGACACATGGAAACAGATGGGCCAATGTCACATCAATTGATACATCCTTGTTTAGGCTCTACTGTGGATGTCTGGCAAGTTTTGGACAGAGCCTGGTCCATGCTAGTCTCATTACCTGTCACAGTGTCAAACTACATGTGTATTGCTGGTGTACACCCACTGCAATGCACACGCCCCACCACCTTGATGTAGAGTGTAGTTTAACAGTGTGATGTACACTGCCTTGCTGTCCTTAGTATGTCAGAGCTCATGCAAAAATATGCATGGTGGTCTACCATTGCTCCAACAGCATGAGTGAACATCATTTGCAACACAAATTATGTGAAATGGACTGATCAAGGCACCTTCACATGCTGCCCTATTTGGAAATGGCACCTTAAGTGTCACTGTATTCACTACAAGTTATCTGTGGTATAAGTACTGCAGGTTCCCAATGGCCCTTTGCACACACTTTGTGTTACCCCGGGGTCCATGGAAATGCATAAAGATGCTGCACATGTATATGCTGACATTCATGACAGCGCTATGGCGTCGGAAGACATAAACTTGGAGTGACATCAACAGAGTGTGCACCCTCTTGTGCAGGGTATGTGGGCACATGCCAATATGAGTTCCACTTAGATTCAGACTGTATGCTGTATGTGAGATGTGTGGCTAGAGGCAAGGTCAATCTCCAGACGTGCACTTGCAATGTGTCCCCTGGTGGGAGCCCCCTGGAAGGGGTAACTGGGAAAATGGCTCCATCCATACATCCCTGTACATCTGTGTCCAGGCTATCCCAGCACTTGCCTGCATGGGAGACTGGAATCCCCCTCCCCCAGTTGCCTGACAGCCTGCTGTCTACACCTTGGGCATGGCACAGATTGGCAGAAGTGTGTGCTGTTTAGATGTGGGTGTGCTGACCCCATTCCAGGGCAAATATGCAGCATTCATGATGGTATCTTAAGCAATGGAATCAGGTGCCAATACATATTTGGCACACAGGGCAACAATTCAAAGGTGTGCCATTACACAAACATAGGGATTGTGCCCTGTGCATAGTCTGATCCTAGTAATGTGTGCACTTTTACATATGTACACTTCTAACATACACATTGGACACATAGAAAGACAGGAAACATATTCACAAGCAACACAGTAATCCCTGTAACTTTTAACATGCATTCCACATCACACTATACATAAAACCACATATTTTGCTCATTGTGTCAAAAAAATAGATGCATGAGCCTGATGCATGTTTTTTCAGCCATCGCATCAGCCAAAAATGATGCATCCTACATCAGAAGCACTGCATGGTGCTTTGTCAGGCCTTGTGTGAAATCCACACATTGACTTAAAGCATAAAAAAAAAATCAATGCATCAGCTGAAAAAGTGCGGCATCCACCCAGAAAGTTATGCAATGGTTCAGCCATGCTGCAAACTAGGAACTGTGAAGCTATATTCACTTTCTCTTCAACTCACAGTCCTTCTGTCCATGCGTGGGAGAGGTTGTGTTGTGGTGTTGCTGTAGAGAGGAGTGCTGGTGTTGGAGTTTGTTATGCTGTCTGCTGTCCCTGTCGTGTACGTCACATCTTCATTGTCCTTTGTATTTGTATTTTGTATTGTATTGTACTGTGTTTTGTTGGGTGTATGTCTTTGGGGTATTATAGTTGTTAGGGGTAGTTGGGGTAGTTTTGGCCATTTTTTGTGGGTTGTGCATAGTGTGTTTGGGGAGGGACCTGTCAGAGAACAGACTGCCGATGAGTTTGGAGGGTTCCTCTGGCAGGTGATGCACTACCTGCCCAACAAGGTGGCCACAGGAGGGCAAGTTATAGTGGGGCAAAAGATGGAGGTACTCAAGCTACTGTATGAGAAGGTATGCTTCAACGTGCATTGGATATTCAAGGTGGAGTGGACAACCCACCAACTGAAGCATCACTGGGCGGACTTGATCAGCAGGGAGCGCGACCTCAACGACTACCTCGGAATAGAAGTTGGTAGAATGTTTGGTAAGTACACATGCTTTGTGACAAAATCTTTGGATCACACTTGCACATAGATGTTTGGTGGCCATGGGGCCTCATTTACTATGTTTTGAAGCAGGGCTGCAAGTCTTGTTTCTGCTCTGCTGTGCATCAAAATAAAAGGGTAGAAATGTGTCGTATCTATGAGATACTGCACATTCCTGTCCTTGTTCCCTGTGCTAGCACACAAATTGCTGCTGAGCGCCAATACAGGCACCTTTGCACCATGGTGCAAGGTTACCTGGTTTGCTGGGATGATTGATTATGTGCAGGAAGGAATACTTTCCCACACATAAACAGTCATTAAAGTTGTTTACCTTTGTCTATGTGTGCTGTAGAATGCAGCACACATTAGCAGAGGAACAAATGGAGAAATATTGCAATTTCTCACCATTGTGCCATTGTGATGCCACCCCTGAGTTGGCATAGAAATCTGATTATCCGGTGGCGCAGTGTGTGCTAGGGCTCATAAATGAGGCCCATAGTGTCAGTGGGTCATATATGTCAGCACACAAATGCCACCACACCACAAAACATATATTTGATAGACAAAGCATGACACAGAGGTTTCAGAATACTGGGCTGTCACCCACCCACACTGAGCAGTGGCCCTAGCATGCCTGGTGTACACTTTCCCTGTTAGAACCACAGTGCACACGTCAGTAGATGTGTTGTATGCCACCTGATGAAGTGTGCACTCTCATAATTCATGGACTGCTACAAATACATTTTCTAGCTTGTGCTGCCCTGGGGGACATGCTTTTAAAGGAGCTGTCCTACCTATTTTGAGACACTCCAGTTGATCATGTCTCATGTAAATGAGGACCGATGTATGTACCTCTGTACTTAGGTCTGACATGCGGACAGTTATACATCTGAATATATCTCACACATGTTAATCTATTGAGCTTTGGAGATGCACAAGACATGTAGTCATTTATATGTGAAGAAAAGAGTAAAGCACAGGTATTGCCAGTTATGGCTGAGTGTGGTCTGTGAGTCATTTAGGTTCAGAATACATGAAACTGTGCTACCCTTGTGAAATATTGGGATAGTGAGTCATTTGAAATGGTTTGACAATGTGCCCAACAGATTCATATATTGTTTCATCATATGGGTGTACATGTCAGCCTGCCCTACCAAATTATAGCGTTGAGGCATGTAAAATGAGACAAAATTTAAGATGTTACAACCAGAAGAGTCCCATGGCCAATTTCAATTCATGTGTAATGTTCAATATTTAGCCACAGTGCTTGTGTTCTACAATCACAGTGCAATGTCTCATGTTATGCCTTGCAGGTTGACCCCAGGCCCACACCACTGGAGGATTTGAAAGCTTCAGTGACCCCGATGCAACCAGTGAGTGTCATCCTGTATGTTTGATGGGTAGCGCAAGGATTGTGTGTGATGTTGGATGCTTTGTGCAATGACATGTTCAATGTGCATCTATTCCAAAACAGACTCCATATGTTATATATAAATCTGGACAATGAGGCAGAAGTTGTGTTCTGGATGTGCAGTTGTCTCTGACTAATGTCAAGGAGTATCTGATTGGTATCACTGAAGGGCCACATGTTTGCTGGTATGACTGCAGAGCAGTGACCACAGTGCCAGGTTCTGTGAACTTATGTGGTAGTGGATTCATAGGTGAACATGGGAGGGGATGGTATACCTAAAAAATGCATTTCAGATGCACAGATATGCTGTTGATGCTCACAGTGCAATCTATGTCCAATGTGTATTGCTAGCCCACACAGGTGGGAATGATTCACAATACAGTAATGACAGTAAGGCTATGTGCCAGAATTGCAGGGTCCTAATAAGCCATTCAGGGTGGCCTCTGGCAGTTTTCAAATTATGTTCCTGCTGTGTGGCATGTGGTGTGTGTAGCAGGACAGATGTCAACATCCCACACTTGGGAATGCAGTTGAAGTGCCCACTCATGGTATGTGATGCCCCATACTCTGTGTTGGATGGATCAACATTGCTATCCTCTGCCATCTTGACCGAGATGCCAATGTATGTTGGTCCAGAGGAATGTCTGCACAGCATACTCATACAACATGCCAATACCCAATCCATCTTCAGCTAGTGCTGGAAATGATAGCGTTCAAAATGTCCTGCAAACAGGATCATACTATGAACAGCATTAGCCTTTTCCATCCCAAGATCCTTGTGCAGATGTACGGCATGCATGAATACACACATCAAATGGTTTTGCTGGTATGCAGCAAGGTGACATGAATATCTGACATGTATGTACAAGCAATGGGCTTCGTAGTGAGGCACATGCAGTTACTTTAGGAGTATGTAAGAAGTCAACGTTCAGCTCACCATGTACTATCATGAGTTCATATAGGAGTTGTTTCATACATCTCTGTGAGATGTGAGTGAGCTATCCACCTTCCATGCTCACATATGATAATGGGCACATGTACATTATATGTAGCAATGTGTCCAGAATGTCTTACAACATTGCAATATCAGGCACTCAATGTTGTAAGACAATACATGTAGTTTGCAGACCTTGCCCATCTTAATTTGGCTAATGCCAGTGGAATCAAGAGGATTGCAGGATTGAGAAAATACACTCATGATCAATACAATATGAAGTGTGTGCCATATAATGGTCACAAGACAACATTGTTTCAAAGCATACTCAAAGCTGACATGGTCATGCCTAGATGGTTCAAGACAGTGTATTGCTATTATGCAACATTTGCTTAACTATCGTACTTTGACCATGGAAATTTTTGAGACGATAGATATTGTGCAGATGTATTATCACTTTGACCTTCACGATATATTTGGTATAAGTAAAGTGCAGCATGTGATGTTTGAAGACAGTATTTACGTATCATGGGTGATGATCAGCTAATAAGTTAACCTTTGTATGACATGTTTTCTTTATTATTACACAGGGAACGTGACCCAGCCCATCAGAAGCAGCACCAGATAAGGGAGGGCTGTTACTGGCATATCCCTAAAGAGCACGAGGCATTTAGGAAGATGGGGAAGACCTTTGAGAAGGAGAAGGCATCGGAGGGCATTCCCACAAGGTGCACCAACAATGGAAACTCATACCAACAGCAAGGCTCGGGTGCAGATAAGGGTAGGTCTACAGGAGCAGGACCATCCACCTCCACCAGCAGTCACACACACGAGGACTCACCATGCTCAAACCTGAGGACTCACAGAGGACTTCGAGCAGGACCTGCAAAAAGAAGTTGTGGAACTTAGGTTTCATGTTGCCAACCTGGAGCATAAGATGGACAATATACTCATCCTGCTTCGGAAGATTAAGTTAAGCAGGCAGTGAAGAGACACTTAGGGGCAGGATGATCCACAAGGACACTTTCTTCCTTTCCACTTTGTAGATATAGGTGTTTTAGATAGCTTAGTTTAGGTAAGTTAGTGTAGTGTAGGATAGTGCTAGCAGTTTGGGTTTTTCATAGGGGTAGGTACATTTTTAGTGGTTTGATTGTATTAGGAGTTTTAAGTGGGTGGGAGGTTGATGCGTAAATTATGTGTTAACAAAGGATTAAAAAATCATCCACAAAACCAAATTAATAAAAAAATAAAAGCAATATCTATTAGATTAGGCCTAAAAGTTTTGTTATTTTATGTATATCTGTAGTTATACTTGTCTTTGTCTCTTTTAAGGGGGTGGGGTTTGATGACTATCATGTGTTTTTAAATGTATAGAGTAAGGTAGATTGTTAAGATAGCTGTAGGTAGTAGTTAACATGTTAGTGTAGGTCAGGTTAGGATAGTTAGGTTTTGTATGTTAGGTAGTGATAGGTAGTGTTAGATATATTTAAGTTTTAATTACATTTTGGTGTTTGCTACATATAAGTCTCCATCATGTTTTACTGTGTAGGAATTACCATGTCTGCTCAGGGAATGTTAGGTACATGCCTTTGTCTTTGCTAGAGGTTTATGGCTAGTATTTTGCAGTATTTGTCAGGTTGGCCATGGAAAGGCATGAGGTGTCCACAAACCTTGTTGAGCATTTTACATGACAATATGAATGTGAATGGATACACAATCCAGCTCAGGTATTCACATACAGTTGCTCTGTGTAGGTAAGTCATGGACATGCATTGGTGGGATGCTGCTGCTGTTGCACTCATCTTATTACAAGGATTTTTAACTCTAACATTGATGCCTGCCCCTTATAGACTCTCACTTGCATCATTTCCTTGTCAGAGCAATGTTGTGGTGTGAGTTAATTCAGCTTTTACTATAACTGCCTGCTTGCTAGTCAAGATACATATCAGGTTCAGCAAATATGTTTCACTCTGCCTGTGTGGCTTTGCCTCTATCTCCAATCCATATATGTTGGTAAGTAGTCAGTGTATTTGCATCACACAATGCAACATTTTCAAATTAGTCCTGCCTCGACACACATACAACACACAGGTTGTAGTTAGTGCATTGATTTACAGGTGAAAAATGACACGTTGTTCAGAGGGACAATTCATAAGCAACAACCCCAACAGTCCATGGAGAGAACATGTCATGGGACATGTGTAGGAGAGTGAGGAGGAGGACCACATTGCCATTAGGGTAAATTGGCCACTATAACAGTCCACAAATGTGTGGCGTTACCAGAGGGAGAATCAAATTGAGGAGAGTGGCAGTTGTTTTGAAACTGGCATGTTGTTAAGCACAGGATGAAGGAGAACGTGGGTTTGTGCCACAAGAAATGCTACCAGGAATTTTTTCAGGAAAAAGTTGTGCAGTCCACATCTTCTTCATCTGATGTATGCACTGCCTCCAGTGAAAGGGATGTTGTAGGTGTCAAAGTAGTGGGAGGCACACACACATCAGGGGTTGAAGATGTGGATCTTGTGCCCACAGCAGCTTTCATCTGTGGCAACACATAAGGTGGCACAGCAGCAAAGAGAATCTGCTGGTTTTGCAACACAGCAGCAATATAACGGTGGTAGGCACCCGTGGTGATAATGAGGGAATCCTGCTTCTGCTCCATGGTCAACAAGACATTTCGGATTGCCCTGGCCTGGTTGGCAATCTTGCTGGTGCCACTTTGGCAGGGCATTTGCTCATACTTCTGCCTCAAGACACCAGCGATGTCAATCAAGGACTTCTGGAGGCAATGGAGCAGAGGGTAGGTGCCTTGTATAGCAGAGGAGTTGTTTGTATTTGGACTGAGGCACCTATGGACTTCCGCTATGGTGCCCACCATGGTGTCTATTCCTGCCCGCACCTGATCTGCCAGCTCCCACTGGACTCCTACCACACTTAGTTGTGGGTCCTGGGAGTCCAGAGCTCTGGGTGGGCTGTCAGGTGATGTCTATTGGATGTTGGGCAGATCATCTGGAGACCCTGTAATGCTGTCAAGACTCCCTGTGACCGAAGATGGTGTCCAGATGGTGACCATTATTTGATGGATGGTTTCCAGGTTAATAGTTTACAGCTCATCAGCAGTTGCAGTACGACATGCCGCTCAAGAAGCGGGTCCTCTTGAAGAACAGGAAGTGGGCACTAGCGCTGCTAGACAGCGCGGCAGAGGTCACAATAGTTTGCCAGAGTCTTCTAGAGCATCTGGAGGTGAAAGCAAATGATGACTTTCTACAAGAAGAAACTGCGGACATGCGAGTCTCCATGCCTGATAGGGTGTATAAAGTAACGCTACAGTTAGAAGGAGACATTGAATACACAATAGACGCATTTGTTTGGGACCGTGTGGTAAATATGAATGATATCTTGTTGGCCGAACAAGATTGGCCAACTGAATTTGTCCGTACTTGCCCATATGGGGAAGATGTTATTAAACCTTCTTTCTCACACCTTCTTCCGGAGGAACTGGCTGAATCCTACACCATCGATTGGGCATTGGCGCAAGTACCCCTGTTGTATCCCAACCACGTAGGATGGAATAAAGAATCCCCCCACCATGTAATTCCTGTTAAAAATCAACTGCAACTTCAACCTCAGTATCCAATAAAACATGATGCAAAAGCACCCGTGAGAGAAATTCTCGCACAACTAAAGTACCAGGGCATAGCTGAACCCCGTGTCTCCCCAATGAATAATCCTTTATTTCCAGTAGCTAAACCAGACCATTCATACAGAATAGTCTTAGACTACAGACATCTAAACAGTCATACACACACATATGCTATACAAAACTCACATGGCACAGCACTAATGAACAACATAGTGCGTAAAAAATACACTGGACATTTCTAATGTTTTTTTCTGTCAGAATATAGCACCTGAGAGTAGAGACTCAACAAGTTTCAGTGCACTAGGCTCTCAGAAAAAAAATCTGCTGTTTACCCCAGGGGTACAAGAACAGCCCAGGACTGTTTGCAGCTCGTGTGACTGCAATTTTGCATGACATTGACCCTGAACAATTGTCCTATGTAGTTGATATCTATCTTACGGATGATGAATTACTACAACATTTAAGATGGGTAGCCCGCATTGTTGTAGGATTTGCTGAATTTGGCTACAAATTCAACCTCCAAAAAGAAAAAATAGCCTTCCTCAGTGTCCCGTTTCTGGTCTATGAGCTTTCGAGTGAAGGAAAGAGCCTATCTCCACAATTCTTAGAAAAATGCGCGCAATTACTACCTTCAAATACGATTTAAAAACTCCAATCTCTATTGGGTTTCCTAAATTTTTGCAGAATTTACATTCCAGATTATGCGTCATGCATAAAACCCAAAAATGACTTAATACATCCCGAATTTTCAAGTAAATTCTGGACAGTCAAACACACATGTATTCTCAGAGACCTGCAGACAGACATGTTTGCAGCACAACATCTACACACGAGGGACAATAAAGCACATTTGGTCATTAGAGTAATTGCCGGTGCCATTGGTTTCACCTATGTAACCTTTAATGAGGGTGAGACCGTCCCGATTGCTTACAAATCACACTTTTACTTAGCAGCAGAACAACGCTTTGCTCCCACTGAGAAAATTCTCACTGCTGTTCAGATGGCTGTCTTTAAAGAAAGACCTTTAGCCCAGGGCAAATGCATTATAGTTGTTTCCCCCATCCTAGCCCTTGAGGCTGTCACAAATGCCAGCATTCCTAACGCTAAAGCATTACATCCACATTGGATACAATGGGCCACGTCTTTGACAGCCACTGATGTAGATTACATCTTTGACCCAAAATTACAAACTGAAGAATTTTTGCAATATGAACTAGAATACCCAGTTCCAGCAAGCACACTGCCTATTGAACAGTATCAAAGGGTCATGTATACCAATGGCTCTGCACAACCTGCAATTGGCACAAAGCATCAATACTCCGCTGCTTGCACAGTCGTAAGCAGCTAAATGGAGGATAATACATTTTGTCCCCAACATACATACACGCAAACCCTAGGGAATTGCACAGCACAGCTAGCAGAGCTAAAGGCTCTGGTGATGGCACTGGAACATACGGATCCTTCACAGCTCACGCTGATTGTTTGTGATTCGTACAACTGTGTCCAGTCCTTCAATGAATACCTGCATTACTGGCACCAGCATGGGTTCAGAGATTCTAAAGGCAACACCATTAAACACACATTTCTGTGGGGGAAAGCAGAGGATCTGAAGAAAACGCTAACAAACGTCCATGTTGTGCATACACTTGGACACCAGCACATTGGAATACATGTGGCTGGGAATACACTGGCTGATGAAGCCGTGAAGTCAGCAGTAGCCATGGCCACTGCTGCAAAACCGGACAAAGACATATGGGCTGCTGTGAAAGCTACGGCTGATGGTATGCCCTATCCAAAAGCATTTCCTGCTAAATAGTCCTACTGAATGGAAGGCTACCTAAAGGCCAAAGTTAAGATACATGGAGTAGGGGTTCGGGATATTCCCAACAAAGATGTCAGACCAGAGTTGATTAAAACAGCGCATGAGGGGGTAGCATCTGCCCATGCTGGGGTGACGGCTACAATATCATTGCTACAAGCTCGTTATTGGTGGCCAGGCCTATAAAAAGAGGACAAGCAGTATGTCCTTTGTTGTGACATCTGCCAACAAATTAAAGTTTCCACTGCTAAGCGCCCACCGCAGACACCCCTCCTAATTTCTAACAAACCTTTACAATGTTTGTACTTGGACCATTGCAGTCCTCTAACACCGGACAGTGCATATAAATACATTCTAGTCGCTCCTGACTCCTGCTCCAGATTTCTATGGGTGTGGCCACAGCGCTCGGCTGACGCTCGGACTGTTATTAAAGATTTGCGAGTCTCTATCGGAACATATGCAGTTGCAGCTTTCCACTCGAACCAGGGCCATGCTTTCGCCTCAAGGGCATTGAGGGACACCATGGCTTTGTTGGGGGTCCAACTCCAGTACTCGTCTCCATTTCATCCCAAGGGAAATAGTGTTGTGGAACGATTAATACGTGATTTAAAGCAGTTCTTAACAGCCCGAGTCCCAGGTACGGGTCGTAGTTGGCTTAACCACCTGTATGGAGTCCAGAGAGCACTTAATAATCTGTCTAGAAGGTCCCTGGGGGGGTTGTACTTCATATGAGTGCCTGTTCGGAACTCAAATGTATCTTCCAGATCTTGATGGTCTTGGCGTGGAGAAGGCAGAAACATCTTTTTGACATAAATGATCGTGTCACTGTCTTACAGAAACTACAACAGTTCTGTGACGACAACTCTTCTGCCAGTGCTGCCTCCACAGGAATTAAGGATGTACCTGTAATGCCTATCGGCTTGATTCCTAAAGTGGGGGATACAGGGGAAGGAAGCTTTATTTAGAGCATGCCTGATACCTGTTCAAATGATATTTTTAAATAAAACTGTACAACAAACAAGTTGTTTAGGCTTAGCAAAGATTAAGGAATTGAACATGCCCAGCATACCTGCCCCTGCAAAATTGTATAAATGGCAAATATATATAAATGCAACTGAAGATCAGCTTGATGAATGGGTCCAGAATGGCACATTTAATGTTTCACTGACACGTTCTGCCGGGTATTTATTGTGGCTAATAGATACCTATGGGTGTCACAAATGTTTCAGCAACTCCTCGGGGTGTTTTAGAACTAGTAGTCCTGACCCTCGCTATATATCGTCCGAACATGCGGGTATAGTAACAACATACAGTGTTGGGAAACTATGCCCGGAATTGTTAAGGACTTCCTCACTAGATGCTGTTAGAGAACACCTCAGTCTCTTTTCTAATAACACTTGCTTACAGGACTTCCTGTTAGGCACCAGAAAACAACGCAGAAAGCACTTCTTATATATAGTATATAATGAAATCTGGAAGCTTTCACAACAAAAAGCTACTGCCCGGTTAAGGTGAATAGACCAGGAAAATTAAAAAAAGACATTAGCTGTTGAAGATAATGGGATTAATACCCTGTCTGACCGGATATACAGCTTAAATAACATTGTTTCTGCTGCAAAAGACATTATACAAACGGATATGTCTTCATTACATCATGGGCAGAGTTAATTAAGGTCCATTATGCAGTTGGGTGGGACCCTTAAAACACTGAAGGCGGGTCGCATTCCCTGGCAACATGTCAGCGCAAGGGAAATATTTTCTTCTTTTAATTTAAGGCGACAACAACAACAACAACTAATGGCTAAGAAAGAAGCAACTTATGTCATGCTAAACATCAAAAAGTTAGAAAAGTTGCCTTTAACTGTGGCTGAAATACCATCTGCTGAGTGGTTAATACACGGGGTCATTCATCTGCCTATTTCCACATTAGAATTCACATCCTGTTTAAAACACATTCTGGTAGGCAGATATGAAAAATTGGGAGATAGTTACATCCATGAGGTGTGGGAGCTACCCTTCACATACAAATGTCTTAGTGGCATGAAAGAAGTCTTTCTTAGCGGTAGTGAATGCAAGACGTCTGTCAGCCATTCAATGGTTTGTAAACAGCTGTCCTTGCATGGGGCGTGTAACTCGTCTGCAGCAAACTTGGCTTGTTATCTGAAGGGAGTTCCAGTCCCCTTGATTAGACCTACATTCCAGGGGCTTTCAAACAGCAGCCATGTCCTCCTCAATGGTGAAGACTGTTGTGGGATGTGAGCCGGAATAGTTTATGTTGTTTCGTTCTCTAAGATTGTTACATGCTGCGGGAACGTACTTTTTCCTCCCACTAAAATACAAGAGGTAGCGGACATTTAGCTTCATATTTCTACTTCTAAAGTGAATTTTGACAAGTTGAGCAGACAAAAGGCTTTACTGTTTCAGAAACATGTGGCTCTCACATCTGCACGTGAGACCTACGCACTTCAGGTGGCAAGGTCGTCAGCAGAGATACAGTCCTTTTTAAGTACCAACTTTCCGAGACACTTTGGTGAACTCGTGGGACGGATATTTAATGTGTCCAGTACTACTGGAATAGCAAATTTCTTTAAGGCTGTTGTTTCTGGTTTCGTTCACACCTTCTCCTTCATATTCGGTTTAATACCATCAGCCATCCACTCAATATTCTCCAGTATTTTCAGGAGATTTCCAATAACTTTGGCTATAAAAGTTGGTGTTTTGCTGTTGTTATTTTTTATGCCAATGGCTGTCCTGCCACAACAGGAAGGAATGAAAGCACTCCCATCAGCGCAGCTGTGTCGTGAACGCATGATGCAGTGTTTTGGAGCAACACTCCTGGGGCAATTGGAGTGTGACTGGTCCCTGTCATTCAGACCAGTTTTACATTGCGTGCAGCCCGTGTTTCAGTGCCACTTGAGCCTTTTCGAACATGCACTGGAAGTTTGTCTTTTTACACAGCGCTTACTTTCATTGGACGCTGATCTGTTGATGTTCTCGCTGAGGGCTCATTACCAGACATGCGCATTGATTGTGCGTTTGCTATGACAAGCTACTTATGAGTTGCCCTTCCTGAAGGATGTGGCTCTTAAGTCATCATTGGGCACACCACGGAATGCTGCCTTGGCTGAGGCTCAGGCTATGGAACACGAATGCTCCTTCGTCCTTCTCGACGATGTCTTTCCAACTTTAACACCAGCCGAAGTGGAAGATTTTCTGACCTCCATTGTCCCAGAATCGATTGGAAATTCTAAAAATAACTCTGACTCTTAAAATTTGGTCCTTCTTATGCCACATGTTAACATTTTAAATTGTTCTTTTATATGCTCATGTGTCCTTTTAACTTGCCATTATTGCCATTCTTTACTTATATATCTTAGGGTTAGTTTTAGTGGCTTTTATGTATCTTTTGGCTTTGAACCACCTTCAACCAACAAGGGGAGGGTGTTGTGTAGCCATTTTAGTTACAGCTCCATGCATGTTATTTTATCAAACTAGGCCTGCTACTGTGTACTTTAGGCTAGATATATTTTATTCAGCGTCATTTATTATTGTTACAGTATTGTTAAAGTGATGCAAAATAGAGGTTTAGATCAAGCAATTTACACTATGGACAGGATTCATTGTATATTAGTAAAAGTAGAAGAGATATTCAGCATGCGTTATTTGATGTTTCCATGTTTCCAGAGAAATATCTTTAAACCTGGGGCTCTTTCTAAAATTGCAAGTGACCGGTTTGAGCAGGCCCCAAATTGTTTTATATTGCTGACAGATATCTATAGATTTGTGACAGTTTGGTTTTCGGTTTGTTCAAGTGGTCAGCTTTTGAGTAATTTGTTTATTATAATATGCTGAACGACTTTAATGGGGCATTTATCTTGCGATTTATTTACTTACTTTGTTTAGATATTACAGAGGACTGCATGTCTCCTTTCAAATATTTCACAAATCATTTTACAAGCTTAGATAAAATGTGGATGTTGTCTATTCAGTAAGGTACACTGTTTTCCGATGCTCTTTGTTCTCAACTTCTCAGTTCCATGCACTCAGTTGTACATAAGTTTGAAAATATATTTTTTATTGGTTTTCTGAAATAGATTTAATGTGGCTCTGCTCGCAGGTTTAGGCCCACGACATTCAACTGCCTAGAGTGCCAAGGATTAGGTCTCTGTGTTTAGGCCACGTGAAAGGACATTGGATGATGGTTGTTGCAGAACAAACATATCTGGTTGGTAAGTATTGGGGCATAGGAAGTGATGGTATTTGTAGTTGTTCACCTCATGGGCTTTATGGGCTATGCAGGAGACATGCGACGTATTCATTATGTCTACTGGTAATCAGTGGACCATTTTTCGGGCAGGTTTGATCTGGTCATGTTTGTGGATGGTTAGACACCTTCTCATTGTTTGAGTTTTCATATTTCAGTGAGTTTCCTACTATCAAAATATGCTATGAACAATGCTTTTGTGAGCTCAACATGATGGTTGTTTTGGAGAAGAGGGCCATTCTTCTGAGCATAGAAATCTGCATGTAAATCATTTAATCACTATACTAGTGTGGTGCAAAAGACAGATTGTGGAAGAACATTATTCACCAGATGTTTATTTCAGAAACATTTGTTGGGGGTGTTTTCAGGTTTTAGGACCAGATGAATGGCAAGTCACCTAGTTCAGTCCGTCCAGTCACAAAAAATGTGTTTTTTGTTTTGGTCATAGACATGAAATTCCCCTTGATCTAAAGGAAGATATGTAAAACCGATGTAGTGTCCTGAATTTTGATTGCATTAGGCTAGGTGAACTGCCTTGTGCAGGACTTCTTTGAAGGAAACTAGGTGACATTTGGGCAGCCCTGTCAGTAGATAATTACCTCAATCTTTCCATAAAACTACTAAACACTGGATAGTCAACTTCAGGTAGTGTTGAGGTGTTTTGAATGTAATCTGACATTTCATCCATTCTTTCTTTTACAACAAAATTTAAGTAAAGAAGACTGTTAAGTTTGAAGCCAAGATATTTTGCTGAAGGGACCGTATGAGAACGGATCCCCATGGACTATTTTCAACCATTGAACAGTAGTTAGGCAAAATAATTGTCAGGTTATATTTTTATTATCAATATTGTGATATGCAACCTGCACTGGAGAAGAGCAAAATAATGTTTGTCTGTTCAGCTTTGCTTTCATATTAATGATCTGTTTTTTTTCATTTCCCCAAAGGAAGAGGCGATGCCTTTAGGGTTGTTTGAGCATTAAATGTGACTATATAGTTTGGTATCATCAGTTGAAACGTTACTCCCTGTTTTCCTATGACATCACCAAGCAGTTCTACACAAAGATTTAAAAGTAAAGGGATTTAAATAGAGCCTTGTGGCACTCTTTTTTGGGTCTTTGAATGGGTTTAAAAGATATTACTATTTTAATGCACTTTGATGTGTGTTGGAAAACAACCCTCTCTGAAGGGTGAACTCAAAATGTTTGCCTTCCACCGCCTCTTTTGTTACCTCATTTCTGTTGGCCTTAGGGCTCTGAGCACTTTACCACTGCTAACCAGTGATAAAGTTCATGTGCTGTCTCCCTAAAACATGGTACCATTGTCTTCTTTCCAATTGGCATATTTAATTTACTTGTAAGTCTCTAGTAAAGTACACTACTTGTGCCCAGGCCTGTAAATTAAATGCTTTTAGTGGACATGCAGCACTGATTGCACCACCCACACGAGCAGCCCCTCAACCATGTCTCAGGCCTGCCACTGAAGAGCCTGTGTGTGCAGTTTCACTGTCACTTCGACTTGGCATTTAAAACTACTTGCCATGCATTAAACTCCCCTTTATTACATATAAGTTACCCCTAAGATAGACCCTAGGAAGCCCACAGGGCAGGGTGCTAAGTAAGTGTTGTAAGGTTGGTCATTACTTGTGTGGCCTGCACAAGTAACGAGTCCGCACATGACTGCCACTGGGAACCAAACACCCCATTGTAGCGTTTGACTCTCATAGGGTAGCGTTGCAGAGCAGTCCAAGGCTTACTCAAGGGAGGTGGTGTGGGCTAGTAATCCCCATTCACAAGCACACAAGCATGACTCTCAATAAATGATTGTCCAGTCTGTGCTTTTTCTTTTGATAAAGTAAAAGTACATTTATTAATCACACACACTACTCAATACTATGCAACAATCTGCATATATACACAAAGTGATGGAATTACTCTGGGAAAACATTGTGTAATCTCTCATGTCTCCTCAAGGGAGAATATAATCCAACAACCCACATGGCAAAACAACCCCGCGACATTTGAACATTTGACAGTACGGTGAAATGAACGCACCTACATTTGCAATTAACTACCTCTATCTTGCCAAAAGGTGGCTGTCAATGTCATTATTCAAATTAACATCATCAGGGAACATATAGAACCATATTCAAGCAATTTAACCATTAGGATTACTCATAATTTACCATTGAATAACAGTCCAATATATTGGATAATATTAGCCTACACCTCTGGTCAGCACAGTCCCACGAGCTGAAATAAAAGTTCACATAAGCTTGGGCTCTAACAACATGTAGAGCCCTTGGGGGGTTATCATTCATTTGTCCCACCCTACCTAGGGTGGGGACAAAAAACGATGTTGGGGGGAGGCTGCGCTGCTCCTGCAGCTCCCCCTGTCTCTTGGTGTGAATTTGGTGGTGGCCCCATCTTCCTGGGACCACCACAAGCCTGTTTTAGGGGACCATCCCCGGCTCCGGCCCGCAAAGCATGCTGAGACGGCTGCATATGAAATTAGCAGCTCTCCCGCTGTGCCGGGGAGAGCCGTGTTGCTGGCCAAGCCGATGCTGGTCGCGGGGGGTGCCGGTCCCACCCGGGCACCCCGCTCCAGGTAACGGTTCCCTCGTTGGAGGGCGGCTCAGGGAGCCCACCCCTGGCCGCCCCCACCGTCTCCCCACACACAGCCGGACGGTGTGCTTGGGGGAGTGCAACAGCACTACCCCCCTCCTCCTGGCAGCTTCGGGCCCCGTATGGGGTCTGGGGCCCCTCCTCGTCTCTACGGGGAGCGCGATGGCGATCCCCGAGGTCAGCATCTTCTCAGGGCCCCGGGATGGGGTCCGAGGCTCCACGTGGGAATCTTCATGGGGGGAGCGACTGTGTCTCCTGACTTGACTTCTGCTGGGGGCCCCAGGATGGGGCCTGGGGCCCCCCCCAGGGCTGCCTTCACAGGGACCACAACGGCGCTCCCCGGCTTCTGCTTTGCCGCCAGCTCCAGTCACAGCCAGCAGCCATCTGGTGGGGTGCGCGACGGTGCCCCCCACTCCTCAGTCTTCACGGGGTCCCGGGATGGGGTCCAGGCCTCAACCTCACATCTTCGCAGGCAGCGCAACGGCACTCCCTGGCTTTGCTTCACCGCAGGGGGCCCCGGTATGGGGCCTGGGGACCCTACCCACCATGGCAGGGTTGCGCGACGGCGCCCCCCCATTAACTCACTTCGGGCCAGGCTTCATGAGGGCCCCTTCCTTGTCCAGAGGAGGAGTGCAACGGCACTCCCCTCACTCCTCTTCCTCCGGGGGCAGCCCCCCGGCCCAGGCCCACCCCGGGAGCACAGTCTCGAGAGCTGAGGAGCCCCAAGCGCTTCGTAGCTGCTTCTCCAAAGGTCACCATCCTTTTTCCTGGGATATCTCGGTCCCCCTAGGGCCGATTTTCATCATTCTTGTGTTGTTTTGCTCCTTGTGACAAGCCCTTGCCACCAGGAGCACTCTCCTTAGGTCTCCTGGCCTCCAAGGGTCCCAGATCACAGGAAGCCAGTCCCACTGACTCCCTGCGCCAGCCTTTCCTCTGGGTTCCCTCTTTTCCTTCTGGGCTGCGTGGTCTCCTTGCACTGCCCAGTCCATCCCCCAACTAGTCCTCTGAGGGGAGTAAAGGGGCCAGCTTGCCTGGCCCTGGCATTCGCCTCGCTGGCGTGGAATCCTTCAGGGGCAGAGTCCCTGCCCCAAGGGCAGTCAGGAGGTTCTTCCTTCCAGTTATCCATGACGCCTGTCTGCAGTCCCAGTGTCCAGCAGTGAAGCACACCAAGAGAGAGAGCTCTCCCCTGTGCAGGACCTTTTAATTGGGGGCGGAAGTGTCCAGCAGGCCTGCACCTCTGGCCTATCCAGATGTGCTGCATCACTTCCTTGCCCCCGTCCCCTCCTTCTTGCACAGTCTTCTGGGATAGCTCAAAATGGCATCCTCCAGGAGTTAGTTGCCACATGTGCTCTGAAAGTCTCAGCCCCTCCTCACTGACATTCCTCGCAGGGCCTCTCCAGCTTGCTCCTGGCACGGAATGACAGCTGGCTGATTGATGCAAGGCCCAGCTCAAGCAACTGGACAGAGCAGTAATTGGCCCTAATCCTGAGCTGAGTCAGATAAAGATGACATCCATAGATGACCCATAAATTATACAACTATGCTCTTGTAACCTACTGCATCATTCTTTTCTTACAGGTTACAGTGTACTTTGGTGTGACTCTGGTCTCAGTGGACCCCAGAGAACTGGAGTTGCACCCTAGGCCCTCCTTTCCCATTGACATTTAATGATGTATCCCTACAATGCAAATAACTTAAGCACACTGACATTGGCATTGAACTGAGTGTCCCTACAGTGAAAAGACAGTAAGCACACTGACTCTCCCTCACATGTGTACACCCCTCTCATGAGACCTACTCCAGGTCACCACCCACTCTGCATAGTTCCTCTTGCACCAGGATTATCTATGCGCAGTTCTTGGGCTGCGCACACCAGGAATCCTCCTCCCACAGCCCTCACATGGGGGCACATCCAGGCTGTAGGAAAGTCCTTTTTTTTTGCCTGATCACCCCCACTCTTTCTGGATAGGTACTGGTGGTTACTGACTCTTGGCTGTGCCCTGGGTACTGCTTACCAGTCCCAGGGCCAGTGCTCTGTGTAAAATGGATATGCAAATTAGGCTAATTATAATTGGCTAAGTTAACCTACCTATAAGTCCCTAGTATATGGTAGGGCATGTAGGTTTAGGGACCACAGCATAGGTGGTGCACACCTAGGTGCATTGCTGAGGTGCCCAGTGTCATTTTAAAAGCAAGCCTGCCTTGCTGGCTGCTTTTAAATTAAAGTTATATGCAAATTCGACTTTGGAATTAAAGGTACTTCCAAAGTCTTAAACTACCTTATTTTTACATATAAGTCACCCCTAAGGTGTGCCCTATGTGCCCCTAGGGCTGGGTGCCATGTAACTATAAGCAGGGACTTTATAAAAATAGATTTATAAGCCCTGGTGAGGAAAAAACAGCCAAATTCGTTTTTCCCTCATGGAAGTAAATGGCCTTCATAGGCTAGAATGGGCAGACTTTATTTTAAATTTTAAAGTCTCCTTAAATGTTACATACCAAGAATTTGGTATCAAATTGATTGTTATAATAAATCCCACAACTTCCAGTTGTTGGATTTAATATAACCAGTTCAGGTAAAAAGTTTAGACTTTACCTAAAAAGTTGCCAATTTCAGCTCTGCATTGTTTTTGCTGCTGTGCTCTGATTGGCCAGCCTGCAGCAGCTTCTGCCAGGCTACTTTAATGAGGTGTGAAGTGGCCTGGCTTCACACAAAGGAATGTGCTTGGGGGAGAGAATCTCCCCTCAGCAGATGGTGAGGCAGGAAGGGGGAGGGCTGCCAAACTGGTCTTCAAAGGCAGAGAAGGACATCTGGAGCACCCAACAACACCCCCACATCCTGCAACCCCAGACAGCTAGGTGCCCCCTTGATTAGATTAGGAGAGGGCAGGAGAGGGGTGTGTTTATGATTTTTAGCCACACCAGTGGGTGGGCTCAGCCAGATCTCTCCTCCAAAAATCAGATTCATCCATTTTGGATTTTTAGAGACTGTTGCCTTCTGGGATGGATTTTTGCCACACTTCCCAGGAAGTGGTCATCACAGGGGGACGACCCTGTCCCTGATTGGAGAACCAGGGCCCCCCTGCTTTTCACCCAGGAGCAAGGATAAAACTGGCAGACCTGCACCCACGCCTCAGATCCCCACCAAATTTCAAGAAGAAGGAACTACAAGGAGAAGAAGGACTGCCCTGCTGGACCCCTGGCCTGCACCTGGACCCTGCACTCAGAAAGACTGCACCAGCTGCACACTTGGGCTTCACCACAAGAAGGACTTTGCCTGGCTTCCACTGGTTCAAGGAGGGACTCCCTGTTTGCTACAGGTGAAAAATTGCTATCCAGAGTCCCCTGCACCAACTCCTGAAAAAGTGACCAGCTGACCACTGTCCAGTGGCCAAAAAGGAGTTTGCGCCAGGTGTATTCTGGGAGTTGAAGTCCGCACTTCCCAAGGACCATCACAGAACTTCTGGACCCTTGGGGTGAGCTGTGGACCCCAAAAGAACCTTAAAAGAACATCTGGGTGAAGCCCCAGAAGTTTGGAAAAGATTGGAGAATTTTTGAAAAAAAGCTCCATAAAGTGACCGACCCGACGCGGAAATTCTAGCCGGCTTGCCTCAACCGCGACCCGGCCTGACTTCGTGGTTCGTCCCGGTAAAGAAAAACATCCAAAAAAGAGACTAAGGCCCTCATTCTGACCTTGGCGGGCGGCGGAGGCCGCCCGCCAAAGTCCCGCCGTCAGATTACCGTTCCGCGGTCGAAAGACCGCGGCGGTAATTCTGACTTTCCCGCTGGGCTGGCGGGCGGTCGCCTTCAGACCGCCCGCCAGCCCAGCGGGAAAGAGGCTTCCACGATGAAGCCGGCTCGGAATCGAGCCGGCGGAGTGGAAGCTGTGCGACGGGTGCAGTTGCACCCGTCGCGTATTTCACTGTCTGCGCAGCAGACAGTGAAATACATGTAGGGGCCCTCTTACGGGGGCCCCTGCAATGCCCATGCCAGTGGCATGGGCACTGCAGGGGCCCCCAGGGGCCCCGTGACCCCCCCCTACCGCCATCCGGATCCCGGCGGTCGGACCGCCGGGATCTGGATGGCGGTAGGGGGGGTCGGAATCCCCGCGGCGGTGCAGCAAGCTGCGCCGCCGTGGAGGATTCAATGGGGCGGCGGTACACTGGCGGGAGCCCGCCAGTGGTGCCGGTCCGACCGCGGCTTTACCGCCGCGGTCGGAATCCCCATTGGAGCACCGCCGGCCTGTCGGCGGTGCTCCCGCGGTCCTCCACCCTGGCGGTCAAAGACCGCCAGGGTCAGAATGACCACCTAAGTCCGAACGTAAAAAGTTGACCGGGACCTTCCAGCCATCGTATCCGAGAAGGGCTCCACGGACGTCGGATCAAGATCCAGGTTTACCCCGGTCGAAGGATTTTCATCTCGAAAAAACGACTAAGTCCGAAGGTAAAAATCACCACCGAGGAAACCGACTTTGCGTATCCGGACAAGGGCTCCAGGAGGTCGGATCCAACTGGCAGGTTCGTCCCGGGGAAGAAAAACATCAAAAAAGAGACTAAGTCAGAAGGTAACTTTTTAACCGAGGCCTCCCGCGACTTGTAGCCGAGCAGGGCTCCATCGCGGTCGGCCTGAAAGTTTGACTTTGCCCCGGTCCTGGTGCAACCAGATGACCCGATTGGCGCTTTTTGTTTCTAAGCGCTAGAAAATAATAATACTTTAAAAATTCATATCTCCGGATCCCCTGAACCGATTTTAATCGTTTTTGTGTCATTTTAAAGATAAAAATATAAGCTATTTTTATAAATTGGTTTTGGATTTTTAAACTGTTTCCTGTGTTTTATTTAATTACTGTTTTGTGATATTTGAATGCTTTACACTTTGTCTCCTAAGTTAAGCCTTGACGCTCGATGCCAAGCTACCAAGGGTAGAGCTGGGATTAATTTACTGAGACCTAACTGTACTTATGTGGAGGTTTGTGGCTTGTTGCTAGGTGTAGGTACCTACCTGCCCTACCAATAACCCATTTTCCAACACAGGCGCACCCATGATCACATGTAAGCTGCACGGGGCCTCCTGCCCTTGCTGCACCACAGCAGCCTTTCCTTAGCACTGCGGCAACAGCGGTAAACACGTGCAGTCCATTTTACCATGTGTTTACTGTACGTGAGTCACCTCATAGGAGGCTTCCTCACAGTAAAAAACCAGGTGGACAAAAATCGAAAAATCAGGACAGACCCGATGGTCAGAACCGTCCTCTAACAGTAAGTAGAAGGCAGGACATGTATATTTTACATATGCTGGTAGTGGAAATCTCCCAAAGTCGTTTTTCACTATTATGAAGCCTGCTTCTCTCCTAGGCCAGCATTCAAAATTCCCTTATTTATTTTAAGTGGTAATTTCTGATCTGAAAGGAGTGGCGTTATCATGTTTTGCATGCTTAGAATGATAGTGAGAAATCCTGTTTCCTGCTACATCTGGATTTAACATTAGTATTTTAGAGATGCCACTTTTAGAACGTATGCATTTCTCTTCTCTTACTGATCTCTCTCTATTACAGCCTGTATCCAATTCACATCTGGTCTGTGCTGGAAGATACCGCCCCTTGTACATTAAATTCAGGCTGGCATAAACACAGGACACTCAGCTGCATCTGCATTCATCTGCATACTGATGGTTCTTCCAGGGCAGGAAAGGTAGCAGGCTCTCACCACAAGTGATCTCCAAGGGCTCTTTAGCTTGCCTCCTATTCCCAAGTCTCAGGGACACCAAAGACTTTAGCCATCTGCACCTGGACTTTGCAAGTTGTGAGTCTGTCTTGTCTTGGAAGTGGGCCTGTCACGTAGGCTCTCATTATCTTAATGAGACTACTGGATTTTTGGGCGGCAAGACTGTTCGCAGTGTGGGGGACTAAGTCTGACCCACGGTGAAGGACCCTTGTCACCCCAAACCCAGTTGTTGCTCTGGCTAACTAGCAGTGCCTCATCTCACCCGAAGGGAAGAGACAATTGGGCAGCCGAGCGCATGACATCTTAGTACTTCCCAGGGAAGTCGTGGTCACTCAGGTCACAACCGGTTCTCTCATACACAGTGCGGTCTCATATATAAATGACAGAGGCAGTTTGAGTTTTAAAGATTGGTTTAATAAAACAACTGCATTTTAGATGACAAAGCGTGAGCTGCTATAACCAGAACTATACAACACAGTAGGATTGAAATAGTAACGAGGAGAGTGAAACACAAGAATAAGGCTATCATAGCTCTAAGCCTGCCTTTCAGGTTCCCCCGGGAGGACAGCAACCCTCATACCTGAGCAAAGCCCTGTAATCTGCATCAGCATATGCAACAGGGCAGTCAGCATCTAGTTGTGGGTTCCTGGTCGGAATCTCCCTCTCACGTGTACCAGGACTAGAAAGTGTTTTTATAACTAACACGCCGATGTTCTAAGAAACGTCCCTACGTAAGAATGTGTACTTTCTACGAACCCTAGAGACTAAACTTCTACCACGTCTATCGGCAATGTACCAGACTGTATCCTTGACTGAAGCACAGAGCGAGCAAGAATGTATTGTTTGAGAACACAGTGCTAAAGTAAGCTAAACAGTGTTTGAGAATGAAATAAAACAAGACCGTGAAACTGGTTATTGTAAATAACAGTGTGAGGTTAAATAAAATGCATCTAGGGCAACGTGCACAGAGGCCTAATACATTAAGCAAACGCGCATACAGCTATATTAAAAATGGCTACACTACAGGCCTAAGGTGCTCTACCTCCTGTGGTGTTCATCAGAACTGCCTCAAAGCAAGTAAAAGCCTCACAAAGCCTCGCCGACCCAGCTGCCAGTCTCACTTGACTCATGCCGGGTGGCCCAAAGTCCCTCAAAGCCTCACCACGCAGCTACCAGCCCATCGGAACCTATGCTCAGCTATGCCAAACCCTGCAAAGCCTCTCTACACAGCTCCCCAGGATTGAAGCAAAGTGACACCAAGTCTCCTGCAAGCTCCCTGGGATCAATGCAAAATGATGCCAAGCCCTGCAATGCCTCACCACACAGCTTCTCAGAACTAACGCTGAAGGACGCAAAGCCTCACAAAGCAACCCAGCACAGACCCAACCTGAGGATTTAGGGTACTGAGTTCAGCGGGCCCAAATAGATCCCTGTGGCCGGCCCGCGCTCAATCACGGTCGGCCACAACCAGGTAACCACTGTTGACGCTTTGTGCTTCTATGCACCGTTTTTACCTAAAACTTTAAAATTATATATCTCAGGATCTCTATCCTTATATGAGATCCTTGCTCTCTTGCCATTCCAAAGCAAGGTTTATTCTATGTCATGGAAATAATTTCAAGGGTAACATGGAGGTTACACAGTTTAATTTTAGTGAGATCATCATCTTGTGTGTTTGAAGCCTCCCCACCATGAGATGTGTTTAGGTGACCAGGAAATGAGGAAGTCTTTGACTTTAGTAATGGTTTGGGATTCGTTGTGTTATGATGTTTCAGCTATGTCACTGGAAAACCAAAATCCCCAGATACTTGAGGCATTTGGGTTGCCATTTGAGTCGGGAATGATGTGAGGGAAAGCATAGTGAGTTAAGAGGAAACATTTTGGTTTTATCTTTGTTTAAGGTGTATTAAGAGATCGGTGATAACTTGTGGATGATGACTCTCATTCAGCACCTAAATCATCACTACATGCAAAATGGTCCATACATCTTGTCACCATCACCTTTGACTTCATTACAGAGAAAAAGTGGCAGAAAATTGGCAAATCATCTCTTTATTATTCTTTATTTCTTTATGCCATTTATAAAGTGCACCTGTCACAAATCTGGGTCCTGATGCTAAGGAAAAAGAACAGACAACTGAGTTTGCTCACGTAAATGCAATTCAAATAAGGCAAAAGACTGATACCAGAAAAGCCAGGTCTTCAAGTCTTTCCTGAACTGTACCACATCTGACAACCTTTTAAGGGTCAGAGGCAGTTTATTCCAAAGTTGACTCGCTTTTATTGTGAAGGCCAGACCACCTATGCAAGCTTTCTGAAACTTGTTAACACACACCAGATTGCTGATACCTGAGTGGAGGACTCTTACTCGAGTGTGGCTTTTCAGTCCTTCTCTTAGCTGGGCCACACCACTACCTTGTAGGGCCTTGAAGACAATACACATTGCCTTAAAATAATCCTCTGCCTCATCAGAAGCCAATGCAAATCTTTCAAGGCCTCAGATGCAGAGGATCTTCAGAATCTACTTAATGCCAGTTTGGCTGCTGCAACTTAGACTCTAAGTAATCTATTAATTAGATAATCAGAGGCTCCAAGCAGAATGGCATTACCATAGTCCAATCTACTTAGTATCACACTTCTTACCACAAGAGACTTGGCTTGAGCGGGTAGAAGGAGGTAGCAGTTTCCTAACTCTTTGCAGCTGTGCAAAACAAGTGCAAGCAACTTTTGTGGCATGCTTGTCTGAGGACAACCTGTCATCACATAAACCCCCAGATTCTTAACCATATTTGATGGTTGGATCTCCTCACCATCAGAGGGCCCAACGTTTCTAAGGAAGTGTCAAAGGAACCCTGCTAGCTGAGCAGAACAGGAGTTCAGTTTTATTCCTTGTTGAGCTTCAGGCAATTCACACTCATTCATTTGGCAGTATCTGAGACACAGTTCTGAAAGTCTGTCACTGCATCTAGCTGATGGTTACTAAGAGACAGAATCATCTGTGTGGCATCTGCATAACTGACCACTTTTATGTTATGTGCTGTTTTAAGGGAAGTAAGTAGCCTAATATAGATGTTCAATAAAATCAGAATGATTTCTGAGCCCTGAGGTACTTCCTAATGCAAATGCTTGAATTCTGAAAGAAACGGGGTTAAGAGCGACTGCCAAGCATCACTCAGGAAGATAAGATTCCAACCATTTTAATACTACTCCTATCTCAATTGAGGCCAATTGGGCTAGTAGGGTATCATGGTTGGCAGTGTCAAATGCAGCAAACAAGTCAAGCATCACCAAGCCTGTCGACTGACCACTGTCCAACCTCAACCTTAACTCGTCCATGGCAACTAGAAGTGCAGACTTAGGCCCATATTTATACTTTTTTAGTGCCTCATTTGCATAATTGTTTGATGCAAAAGCGGCTCAAACTTGCAAAATACAATTGTATTTTGTAAGTTTGTGCCATTTTTGCATCAAAAAGCGGCACAAATGGGGTGCTAAAAAAAGTATAAATATGGGCCTTAGTTCTGTGTCCTGGTCTAAAGCCAAACTGTTTGTCTTCCAGTTGATAAAATGCTTCCAAGGACTGAGACAAATTTCCATTCACAAATCACTTGAGCACTCTTACCAGGAAAGGTACTAATGAGATGAGTCTACAGTTGCTTAGGACAAATGGATTTGCAGAGGTTTTTCAACAGGGGTATTAACTACCTTTTTGCAAATCTGTGTTACCTCACCCTTTAACAGGGACTGATTACAGATTTGCCAACTAAACTGGAAGTGTTCATCACCAAACTCTTTCCATAGCTTGGGAGGTAGAGGTGAACCTGAGGAGATTGACATGGCAATGGATTGAAAACATTCTTCTGACAAGGGGTTAAAGCTCTCTAGCCTATCTGTATGGCACTTAGGTGTCTCTGAAGCAGTCTGAGTTATAGTAGCTCTTGGCTGGGAACAGATATCAATTTCATCCAAGATGTTTCCAATTTTCTTTTCAAAGCAATTAGCCAGATCATCGTATAATTCTTGTGAAGGTTTAATGTCTTTCTTGCACAATCCGGGTTGGATAATTCTCAAAGAATATTAAATACCTTCCTATGGCTATTAGGAGAGACGCAATAATATTGGTGAAGAAGTCAGCCTTTGCTTTATTGACCTTTTGTTTATGTTCTGCAGCTTTATTCTGAGGTCATGTTTATCTGCCTCAGAGTAGTTGCTGTACACTTTCCTTTCCAATCTCCGGCAAATTAAATTAAGAGTTCTCAATGATTCATTGTACCATGGTGCTGAGAGACTGCTGCAGAGTTTCAGATTGGTGATAGGAATAATTTTGTAAAAAGTTTGTACAATGTCCCACTCAAATGCTGTGCAATATGAATCTATTGAATTATTGGGGTCTAAGATGCTATTTAAACTGAAAAGTGTACCCGAGCTAGGCTTAATCGGCTTACGCCATTGCCTTCCAGTTCATGTGGGAATAGCTCCCTGCATAGGGTAGGAAGGCTCCTTTAATTGCACCTCAAAGGAAATAAAGGCATGATTTGTCCAATGTAGGGATGTAATTTCTGTGCCAGAGAACAGACCTTCCAGGTAGAAAATAAGGTCAGGAGTATGTCCTGCTTGATTTGTGGGGCCCTGTACTTGTTGTTTGATGCCCAGGAATTCTCAAAAGTTTAAAAGTTCTCTCATATCATAAAATACCCTAGTACAACAAAGTTTGAATGGGTGAGCGCCATATTAGAGAAAACGCCAAGGAACTGATCAAGCTATTGACTAGGGAGACCAGGAGGTCTATAGCATAGAATGCCCGATTCTGTGCTATAGACTTCCTCTGCAATAAAATCCTGAGCAACAAAATCACCCCTTCACTATTGCAATTCAAATTCTTTACAGTGAACTTTTAACATTTCACCACTTCCAGGTTACACAAATTAATCCTGCAAGAGAATGATACCCGTTGGAACTGCAGCCTTGCACTGGGCTCCCATGAACACATGTTCTTCAACTGCCAACTCCTAAGCTCATACTGGTCCTCGATCCAGAACCAATTAACATCTGTATTCAGCAAATCCATATCCTTGAACTTTTTATGATAGCACTAGGCCTTTGGGCCTCCTCGTCTACATTAAACTTCAAAACCAATGTCATGGCACTGCTGGACCTTCTTTTGAGATTTGCAGTTAAAGTCATCATATCTGAATGGAAGTCATTTAACCATTTATCTCATCAGAACTGGTGGGCATGGGCCTCCTACCTTAGAATAGTGCATAGCTCTCAAGATGACAATCCGGCCTCGAAACAGATCTCAAGTGAAGTATGGTGAACATTAAATAAATACATAGAACAAAACAACAACATACTCTCTTCTTAGTGGCAGACAGAATACAGTTCCTTCCTGCACCCTCATATTCAAGAACCATATCTCCGACTGACTTTTCCACCCACTAATCTCCCTCAGCTTTTATTCTCAGAGGTGACACACTAATATGGTATACAATACTTAAGAAAATATACATGGGATGAATACTAGTGACACGCCCTTCACACGTTTTATCCTAGTTTTTATGTGTCAACTCCTTAATACCAATAAACTTTAAGGGATCCAATAAGCAGGCTTTTCATCAGTCTCAAGTATGCTATCCGCAGATCATATGATCTGCATCATCTTTTTTTTCTCTCACCCTGTATTTGTATTGCAGGTTCTACTAATCTTGTATGCTTATGTGTTTTATGATAAAGCATAATAAAAAAAAATCAGGGTTTGCAAAGCACAGCAAATCACCCATGAGGGTCTCAAGGTGCTGAATTGTAGGCATGGGGAGATTAAGCCATTTGCTCAGAATCACATGATATTGCGCCAGTGCAGAGGTTCGAACCTTGTCCCCCCATCTCCAAAGTTGACAGCTCAAGTCCTTATGCCACACCCTCTCCCAATACCCTCACTGATTCTGATGAAAGAGGCACCACACCATATACCAGAACTGCAAAATCCCTGCCTATAGATTGTGAACGATTGTATTTGGAAGCGAAACAAAGAAGAGTAGGATGGGCATTTGTGACAAAGTACACACAAGCAGAGTTAGTAATGATGATAAGACCATTAAGAAAAATCAGAAATACTATCTTTAAATAAGAAAAATACAACAAAATGGATCTGGGAGGGTGGAAAACAAGCATGGCAAACAAATTAGACACCTCTGATTTTGTGAAAAATATAGAGTGCCACCAAAGTGGCAACGTAATAAAACACCAGCAACTTGGACTAAACAGGATATTTATTAATCCATATTAAACTTTATTTGTTTCGTTCGTGATTCCTGTCTCACACAATTAACGAACCCCTCATTTACCAAAAAGAATAAAATCAGCCCAATTATACTCAAAATTGATCTATAAGTTATCTCTGAATCATGCAACTTTATCTTTCCTATGACATTCTCTTGTGGTTTGCTGCGTTTGTGTGGTAACCTACTTCCCAAATGACTACTATGGCCCTCATTATGAATATGACGTTCTGCGCCACCGGCGGTGGCGGTAGAAACCTCCAACAGAGGAGCGGGCCGGACCACCAAATAATGAACCAAACGAAAGACAGGCATTCTGCAAACCACCCACCGCCAGTAGAGGAGTGCTGACGATGACAGCAAAGTCCTCCCACAGGCCGACGGAAAGGCCCAACCCGCCCATCAAACTTTACCGTCCATCGACACAGAAACTTTAACGTGAAGCTCACAGAGCCAAACAGTCCACACAGGGCACAGTAGTACACAGAGTGGAGTACCTGTCCGCATGAGATCAGGGAGTCAAGTGAATAAACGATGACGAACGCGCATACGTTGTGCGGCAGCGTGCACCGTCACCCCCGGCGGCGATCATGATATGCCAGGATTCCCCATTGGCATCCATGTTAACCAATGAGGGTGAGAATATCGGTAAACAGCTCCTTATGCTGTGACTTCAACCGCTAGCGGAATGAGGTCACTCCCATAACGAAAGGGCAGAATTACAGTGGGCAGACATTTTGCCATGACCTACGCATTTAAAATTAAATACTTCTCACATTGCAGGCCCTACTAGCAACATGAAGCACCCAGGCCTCTGTCCATTCAGTATTGTAGCACACATGAAATACTCTGTTCCCTCCTTGTGATGTACATGCACATCTGTCAGGTATCAGTTAATGTAGAGACACTACAATGAACAATGCAGTTCACAAATTATGACAAGTGTGCCTATGTATGTGTCTTCATCACACCTTTTCTAAACCCTTCGTAGGTACCGACCCTTGTGGCGAGGAAGGGCACCATCGGTGTACAGACCACTTGTGGATATGAGGACCATGGTGGAGCGTCACATCATAATCACTTACAGACTCACACGTTCAACAGTTCAGGAACTTTGTGCTTTACTGGATTCTGCACTAACTCTGGGAAATCATAATCAGCATGCCATCCCAACTAAAGTGCAGGTGCTCTCCGCACTCCATTTCCTGGCCACAGGCTCATTTCAAGTGATCGTGGGCATGGGTGCTGGATTTTCACAGCCAATGTTCAGCATGGTACTGACAAGATTTCTGAATGCATTTTTACGACATCTGCAGTCCTATGTGAGGTTTCCCCAAAGTACTGACCTCCCTGCCATCAAGTCAGAATTCTATGGCTTTGCCAACATGCCCAATGTTATAGGTGCCATCGATGGCACCCACATACCGATCATCCCCCCAAGAGTGAGTGAACAGGTGTTCAGAAATAGAAAGAACTTTCACTCCATGAACATCCAATTGGTATGTACTGCAGACCAGTACATCTCAAATGTGAATGCCATGTTCCCAGGTTCAGTCCATGATTCTTTTGTGTTGAGGAACAGTAGTGTGCCACAGAAGATGGAATAACTCCAAGAGGACAGATGGTGGATCATAGGTAAGTGTGCCTGTCACTAACTGACATTGCAGAGAACCAGCCTGTCTGAGTAAGGGGCATTGCAATGACGACTCTGTATTGCACCATTTTCTAGGTGATTCTGGCTATCTAAACTTACGTTAGGTCCTGACACCAGTGAGGAATCCCAGGACAGATGCAGAGAGAAATCACAATGAGGCCCATGGACGGATGGAGGGTGATAGAGAGAACTATAGCTTTCCTGAAGGCTAGGACAGTGTTACTGCTGTGATATGGGTTTTATTGGTTGAAGTGAGTGAATAGTGCTATTTACAGTGATGGCAGGTCGTAAGGGAGGGTGTCCTCAAGAGCAACATGGTGGCAGCCTTGTTGGTAGTATTGATGGTTCCATCTTGTCTTACAGTAGTTCATATTGCCTCTTAGCAATGTGTGGTTGGTGATTGGGTGGGATGGTTGCAGTGCATATTGTTGCTGAGATACTTTTTGAAGGGGGCTTTGTTCTTAGCTGTGGTTCCAGTGCCATATCTTGGCCTGAGGGAGCGTTTGGGTGCCTGCTGTTGATCTTCAGGGGATGACATGGTAGGCCCTTGGGTTTCCTGTGACGGTAGTTCCTGGAATGTTTCTGCTGATGGGGTAATCTGATGCTGGTTGTCTGGTGCTGTTGTGGGGGTTTCTTGTCCTGTGTGGGTGTCAGACTGATTTTGGACCAGCTGCAGCAGTGCTCCTGCTATAGTGGCCATTGTGGCATTGTGCTCTTTCCACTGCTCCATGGCCTGTTGGTGGTGTTCCTGCTGCATCCTCTGACTGTGCTCCAGGGTGGACACAACCTGTGCCAACCTGTCATGGGTATGCTGGTAGGCTCCCAATACCTCTGATATCACATCCTGGGCTGCTGCATCCATCCTGTGGCCTCCCCCCTGGCCCACTGCCACCCTTGCACTTGCCCTAGCCCCCTGTGTCTGTGTCCACTGCACAGGTCTGGCAGTACCACTTGTACTGGGGCCCTCACCTTCCTGCATGTTGGGAGTGGGAGACTGTGGCCTCTATACCTGTGTTCCACAGGTCTGTGGCCTGGATACACTGGTGTGGGGACGCCTGCCCTGGGCTGCTGGTCTTGACTGAGTGGTAGGGGTGACAGTGGTTTCCTGGGTGGGGCTACTGCATGGTGAGAGTCCAGGACTGTGTGAGGGGCCTGCCTGCTCATCTGTGTCCAGGGATCCTTCACCAGTGTCCTGTGAGGTGCCTCTGTCTCCCTGAGAGGCACAGGCACTCCTTGTCCCGTCCGTTAGGGTTGCATGGGTGGTGGTACCTGTTGGGGGACATAAACATGTCTGTTGCAGCTGCATGAACATTTGAGGTGAACAGGACTGGGCTATTTTGTACTGGTGTTACTTTCAGTGGCCTTCCAGGGTGCCTTTGTGAGGTTGACATTGCATTTAGCACCAGTGTGGGGTTGCACTGTGGTGGGGGGTGTCGTTCCTTTATGGGTACGTGCAGGGGTAGGTGACTGTGCACAGGGGGAGGGATGTGGGCCTGTTAGTGGGTTTGAGGTCATGCAGGGGGGGTGGATTTAGTGGCTGATGCCTGGGTGGGGTGTTGGTCCTGGTGGGTCTGGGTAGGGTGGTGCCTGCATTACAGGTATGGTGTATATGGGGTATATGTTGATGACTTACCTGAGTCCATTCCTCCAGTGAGTCCAGTAAGTCCCTCAGGGTGCAGGATGGCCAGTACCTTTTCCTCCCAGTCTGTGTGTTCTAGTGGTGTTGGTGGTGGTCCTCCCCCAGTCTTCTGCACTGCAATGTGGTGCCTTGATGCCATGCCCCTGACCTTCCCCCACAGGTTGTTCCATCTCTTCCGGATGTCATCCATGGTGCGTGGATGGTGTTCCACTGCACTGACCCTGTTCACAATGGTCTGCCATAGCTCCATCTTCCTTGCGATGGGTGTGTGCTGCACCTCGGCCCGAATATTTGTGGCTCCACCTTCAAGATCTCGTCCACCATGGTCCCTAACTCCCTTTCGGTGAAGTGTGGATGTTTGGGGGGTGACATGGTGAGTGTGGTGATTGGTGTCGGGACTGGGAACAAGATGAGGGTGCTCTGCTATGGGTCGGTGTGCGTCTCCTGTATGCTGCAGTTTGCTGTCTGCCTCTGGTGCTCTCCGTCTTCTTGCCGTGGTTTCGTTGCATAGGATTGTGGGGTGTGTCTGGAGGTGTTTTATGGGGTTCTGGATGTGTGTCAGGTGTGTGGGTCATACGCCTATCCAATGTGTGCACTTCTTGCTGTTGAGTCCACTTGCCGCCCATGGTGGGCGCAGCCTCCAATGGTCGTCCGGCCTCCACTGTCCCCCAAGGTGATTTGTGCATCATTATTTGGAGGGCGGGATGTAGGTGTGCTTGGCGGTGGCGGGGTGGGGAGGTCTGGGATTCCCAGCAACAGGGTCATGGCGGGGAGTGGTGGTCTGGTGATTTTTGGCTGGGTTGGAATATTCGTTCATTATATGGTGAGTTTCCATTCACTGCCAACAGCGGGATTCTGTTCACCGCCGCCATGGCAGTCGGCGGTGTTTCCCGCTGTGTTCATAAAGAGAGCCTATATTTTGTTCCCTAAGTAACACTATTCACATGTAAGATCCACAGCCCTCACTTTTAAGATGTGGCAACCACACACGAATTGCTTCTGTCATCAAATGGTTTGTGCTGTTGAAAAAACAAAACCTAGGCCCATATTTATGGATTTTGCTGCAAAACTGCATTAATGCAGTTTTGCGCCTAAATTCATGGCATCTGCTAGCGCCATTCCATAGTGCCACCTGGGCACCATATTTATGGAATGGTGCACAGTGGCGCATAGGTCAAACTACCGTTTAGAGAAAAGACGCTAGCCGGGAGGGGGGATGGAGAGAGGGGAAAAGGCGTTAGTGGGTCAGAAATGATGTGGCTAACCAACCTAGCGTCATTTTCTGACTCACTACCACCCAAACATGACTCCTGTCTTAGCAAAGACAGGAGTCATGCCGCCACCCCAATGGCCAGCCCAGGAGACCAGTGTCCCCTGGGCAAGGCCATCACACCCAGTGCCAAGCAGGGGACCCCATGTAAGGGATCCCCAATGGCACATGAAAAACAAAATACTTACCAATACTTACCCAGGATAGGGTCCTCCATCCTATGGCGTCCCTTTGGTGTGGGTGGGGGTGCTGCTGGGGTTTGGGGTGGGCATCTGTGGGCCTATTCCATGGTGTTTAGCCATGGAAATGGGTCCACATGTCCCCTAACACCTGGTCAGACCCAGGAGTTAAATAATGGTGCTAAACAGGCTTAGCGCCATTATTTGGGTCCTCCTACTCCATGCATGTCTGTTGGACTTTTTTCCTTTTCAGGGTCTTCTCCAGTCTTTTTTCCTCCTGCCTCCTATTTTTTTCTGACCTGTTTTTGTTGGCTTATGAACTCTGAGCACTTTACCACTGCTAACCAGTGCTAAAGTGCATATGCTCTCTCTGTAAATTGTATTGTTAATTGGTTTATCCATAATTTGGCATATTTGATTTACTAGTAAGTCCCTAGTAATGTGCACTAGAGGTGCCCAGGGCCTGTAAAACAAATGCTACTAGTGGGCCTGCAGCACTGGTTGTGCCACCCACATTAGTAGCCCTGTAATCATGTCTCAGACCTGCCAGTGTACCCACTGGCCAGGCCTAAACCTTCCCTTTTCTTACATGTAAGACACCACTAAGGTAGGCACTAGGTAGCCCCATCGGCAGGGTGCAGTGTATGTTTAAGGTAGTACATATACTAATGTGTTTTATATGTCCTGACAGTGAAATACTGCCAAATTTGTTTTTCACTGTTGTAAGGCCTATCTCTCTCATAGGTTAACTTGTGGGCTACCTTTAAATATGATTAACGTGTAGATTTCCTTTGGGAGCAGATGGACATGTGGGGTTTGGGGTCTCTGAACTCACAATTGAAAAATAAATCTTTTAGTAAAGTTGGTTTTGAGATTGTGTGTTTGAAAATTACACTTTTAGAAAGTAGGCATTTTCTTGCTTAAACCATTCTGTTTGTAGATTCCCTGTCTGGGTTAGTTTGACCATTGGGCTGTTTGCACCTCTTTCTAGACAGTGACACAAAGGAAGCTGGGGTGTAGCCTGGATATCGTGATGAGCCATCTGTGATAGGAGGGTGGGTAGAAGTAATCACTTATACCTGAAAGGGCTATGCCTGCCCTCACACAATGCAGTCTCCAACCCCCTGGTGTGTCTGGGGCCTGACCTGGGCCAGGCAGGATTTCACAAACAAGAGAGACTTTCAAAGTCAGAACTGGGTATAAGAAAGGCACCCAAACCCCTGAGAATTAGATCACTTCTCGAAATCAAGAAGAATATCTACCTGGAGAAGAGCTGAAGAGCTGAAGAAAAGTGCTGCCCTGCCTGTGACTGTGCTTTGTGGAGCTATCCTACAGTTGCTTCTTCTGCCTGTGCAAGGGGACAAAGACTGGAATTTGTTGTGCAATACTGCTTCTGAAGAAATCTCGAAAGCCTTGTCCTGAGCTTGCCTCCTGTTGTTGAAGTGGTGCCCTATCCAGTTCCTGGGGCCTTGAAAGGGAAGGATGGCAGACCAAGACTGAAAATCCACGCATAGACTGTTCTGCAGGGAAATATTTGACTCTCCTTCTGAGACGCAGCTGAGAAATGACGCGCCGCCGGCTTCGTGGCTGAAATCTACGCTTCACCTGCATCGCGGCTGGAATATTAACGCACGCATCTGGAGAAACAACGTGCAACACCCGCTGACGGAGGCTGATAACATCTCAACCCACATAGAGCGTTTTTTCTGATACCGTGCAGCAGGATATTCAAAGCAACATCGCTGGGCGTGGAAAAACAATGCAAAGCCTGCCCGTACCCGAGGTGCCTGTCCGGATTGATGCTTCGCTCTCCTGCGGAGAAGAAAAACGATGCACGCCGACCCGACCAGAGGAACAACGATGCACGGTCTTGCTTTTGAGTGAGAAATCAACGCATCGCTGTCCTTTTCTGATGCACACTCGCCCGTACGGTGTTATTTTGACGCGACCCAGGTACTTTTTCATGCTAACAGCCTTAGCACTGTTTTCTAAGGATTAAAGACTCTTTTTTCTTTTTAATTCATAACTTGACTTGTGTATATTACTGTGTGTGTTGGTACAAATGCTTTACACCTAGACTCTGATGTTAAGCCTGCCTGCTTGTGCCAAGCTACCAAGGGGGTAAGTGGGGTTAACTGAGGGTGATTCTTCTTTACCCTGACCAGAGTGAGGGTCCTTGCTTGGACAGGGGGTAACCTGACTGCCAAACAAAGACTCCAGTTGTTTTTGCGCAGAGGGTAAATAAGGCGTTAGGGGGTTAGCATCATATTAAGGACAGAAACGCCTACCTTGCATCTAATTAGCGCAAGGTAGTTTGCTGCATCCACAATATTACACTAACTCCTATATTATGATTCTAGATGGGTTAAAATATAAATATGGAGTTGAGTTTGCGTCGTTTTAGCGTCAAAATAAATGACTCTAAACAGCACAAACAAAGTGTAAATATGCCCCCTAAATTGTTAAAAGTACATTGACAAAGTATTATTTATTTATAGACATTTTTTTCCGAAGGAATTTCTTCAATAATATGCAGTGAGGTAGCTGCACAAACATCACACACAAATAAAAAAATCAAAAACAAATTAATGAACGTCACCAAGGAACTGTGATGCAAAATATAACGTCAAATCCTTTGAATTATGCATCTCGTTTCCTACATTTCCTGCAAGTGTAAAGGCGTTTCTTTAATTGTTAGTCTTTTATGTAATTAGCAGACAATAGGAACTCGTTTAGAAAGTAACATGGATTGGCCTCCTGTCGGTAACTAAACACTCAAAAATATCTGGCAGTGGGGTTCAACTATGTGTGCTATTTTCGTGGAAGGACATTCTTATACGAATGTTTTTCTTTCTCTTCCTTAGAAATGAGATCCATTTTGAAGGGTGTTGGAACAGTACTTACCCTTCTGAGGAGAGAGGGTTTCCATTTAAAAGTCCCCCTAAGGGACTAAAGAACTTTCAAAAAAGAGTGACGGAAATGTCTTTAAAAAATGATAATATACATCATAGAATGATGCAACTTTATTTCGGAAATTAAAAAACCTTTGACGTGCTCCAAATGTGTTAGTTCAATCAGACAATGTGGCTAATCACCAAGGTGAAATTGAAAGTTACCTCCATTAAATGCTAGTGTAAAAGTTAATACATTCAGCTCATAATCATTATGCACATGCTAGTTATAATAATTTACTGTCCGTACCAAAGGCTTATAATTAAATATAAAATGCACATCGGAATTTTAATGAGTAATTAGGGCAACATAACTAATACACATAAAAGTACCATCGCTCATTAAAATGTTAAAAGACCAAACCTGTTCTGCCTACAGGTTATGCATATCATATGTAAAAGTGCGGATCCAGGGCATTCTGTGAATCACTTTATCTGGGGTGACATTTGAAAATCATGCTTTTAGAACTAGGTACATTTTAAGCACAAAAATTACATTCACTATAACTTGGGCCCAGATTTACAAGACCCTTGCGGCCCTTAGCGCCAAATTTGCGGCAACATTTTTGCCACCAACGTGATGCTAACGGGCCACTACCATAGCACCATATTTACAAGGTGGCACAAACTAGGTTCAAACCTTTTGAGCCACATCATGCATAATATATGCATAATATATGCAAAGGGGGCATTCCTTCATTGGAGGGTTATAAAAATGGCGCAATGGAATCTACAAGACCCATTTCACCATTTCTACTGTCATTTTAACACCTGCTTAAAGCAGGCATCACAATGAGGCACCCATTGATTTCAATGAGCATCTTAACACTATACTGGATTAGCATGATTTTTTTTACGCTAATCCAGTAGAGCGTTACAATAGCATCAAAAAAATGACGCTATTGCCCCTAACATGCACAATGGTGCGCTGTATTGTAAAAACAGCGCTCCCATGGTGGACTTAGGGAATGTAAGGGGGCTCCAAAAAAAAGTGACACATCACTTGTGATGGGCCACCTTCCTGTAAATATGGGACTTGGTGTCCTTTCATGACAAGAAAAATAGCTCAATGTGAGGTTTTCGGAATTACAACGCAGACATTTTTTTATATCCCATTAAACAAAACGCAACTTGGTTCATACTTCACTGCAATAGATGGCTACTATTAGGCCATACCGAGGAATAGGTTTTATATGCAAAGTCGGTTTGAAGCACAAACCATGTGATTCGAAAGGTTGCAACTACGAAAGAGCCTTTCTTGATGCAGAAAGCCCCTTTACTAGTTTTAAAAATATTTCTGACTTGTAAAAGGGTTTTTGAGACCCAGTGCAAATCTCGAATAGGAGAAGGCATGAAAGCAGCATTGCTCCACTATTTAAGAGCTCGAGAGATATGATTTGGGAACAGAATTGTAGTCCCAACCATTTTTCAGATAACAACACCTCAAAAGGGGTGCTATATGATTTACAAAGTAGAAAGGGTCCCCTGTGAAACCCTTTCCCATAGTGAGTCTACAAAATACGTTTCAAGGAATTTTGTCAGTGGTCCATGGGGATTTTTTTTTTTAAACGTATATTGTAACACAATCCCAGTGAGATGCATTTTAAACCTGTGCCAGAATGACACCTGTTGGAACTGCAACCTAGCATCGGGCTCCCGTGAACATATCGATCCAGAACCAATTAACATTTATATTCAGCACATTCAGCAAATCTTTATTTAAAAACCGTCACAGACATAGTGGTCTGCTGACCCTTGCCAGGCACCATCCCTTCGATTGGCCACTCAGAGGATGTAAGAAAAAGTTACTTGCCTAATTAATATTGACTACTCAGGTTGTTGTGCAACCCCCTGCCATTCAGGAGTCTGTGAACTGTTGTATTTGTACATAGGTCTGTTCACAAATTCAAAATTGATTTGCAAAAATTCAGTGCTCAATTTGCAAACACTTATTGCAAATCAATTCTTACTACATGACTGTATCAGCACTAATGTTGTTTATACTATCTATAGCGAGGTGTTGACACTCCTTTATGATTGTGTAGAATCACTACACTTTCTCATGTCTTATTAAACTAATGTTTTATGAAGTACCATAGTGATATTGATCACGGGGTGGATCTATTACTGGGTGGATCTAAGTTGAGAAACCAACATAAATTAGCTCAAATAAGATTAATTGCGTATAGGGGCATAGTCTGGGAGGTCTCCTGAAGAACAGTGTAGTATCCTCACGAAAATGAAGTAAAATGGACATTCTGAGTTCTCATAGATATGTTAATAGTTACAGTTCCCAGAATGGATATCTGTTATTTCGGAATGTGATCTTTGTGCATTAAGTCGTACCTCTATTAAATGTTATTCGGATTTATTCAGAGTTTTTGTAAAATGTAATGACAAATCTCAGTTACTCTAAAGTACAGACATAAAAATCTAGCTGAATTACAGTGATGTGTAGTTAAAGTCAAATTAGTTAGGTTTAATGATTATGTAACCCCTGTTGTTCTCTATGAAATACAGTTGTAGGGAAGTATAGGACTTGGCCCTCTCTGCAGGGTCACCCCCAAATGTTTTGGCTTCTCTCCCCTGTTTTCTGCTTTCCAGTGCTAAAGTGCTTGTGCTCTCTTGATAAAACAATGTAAAACTGGCTTACACCCAATTGTCTCATTTAATGTACTTATTAGTCTTTAGTAAAGTGGTACTACGTGTACCCAGGGCCTGTAAATTCAATAGTACTAGTGGCCCTGCAGTAAATATTGTGCCTCCATCTTAAGCAGCCCTTTAATACAAGTTGTAGGCCTGCCATTGCAGCCTGTGTGCAGTTTTATACATTATATAGTTTTTATAGTTCTGTCAGATATTCCTTAAAACATTATAATTGACTTCAAAGTAAGAGGTTTAACATTCATTTGCACAACATGACTCAATCATAAACAATAAAAAAACATAAAGGTTTGAGACACAAGATTTATGTGTAACCAGTATATATTGTAATCAGACAATACTGATCACTGTACTACTCAACGAGGTTCTAAATAAGTGATAAGTGAAAGAAGGTGCTTATGGAGTGCATTGACGACAAGGTGTGTTAGACCTGACAGGCTTAGGGTGGTCACCCCTAACTTTTTGCCTGCCTCCCTCTGCTTTTCAGATACTGTTTTTGCTGATTTTAAGACTCTGCACGCTTTACCACTGCGAACCAGTGCTAAAGTGCATATTCTATCTCCCTTTAAACATGGTAACATTTGATCATACCCAATTGGACTATTTAATTTTCTTATAAGTCCCTAGTAGAGTGCACCATATGTGCCCAGGGCATGTAGATTAAATGCTACTAGTAGGCCTGCAGCACTGATTGTGCCACTCACTTAAGTAGCCCCTTAACCTTGTCTCAGTCCTGCCATTGCAAGGCCTGTGTGTGCAATTTCACTGCCAATTCGACTTGGCATTTAAAAGTACTTGCCAAGCCTAAAACTCCCCTTTTTCTACATATAAGACACCCATAAGGTACCCTAGGTAACCTATAGGGCAGGGTGCTGTGTGGGCAAAAGGCAGGACATGTACTTATGTAATTTACATGTCCTGATAGTGTAAACACTGCTGTAGAGGCCTGCTCCCTTCATAGGCAAACATTTGGGCTGCCTTCATACATTGTTTGAGTGGTAGCTGCTGATCTGAAAGGAGTAGGAAGGTCATATTTAGTATGGCCAGAATGGTGATATAAAATCCTGCTGACTGGTGAAGTTGGATTTAATATTACTATTTTAGAAATGCCACTTTTAGACAGTGAGCTTTTCTCTGCACTTAAATCTTTCTGTGCCTTACAATCCACGTCTGGCTGGGTTTAGTTGACAGCTCCTTGTGCATTCACTCAGACACACCACAAACACAGGATACTCATCCTCACTTGCATACATCTGCATTTTGAGTGGGTCTTCCTGGGCTGGGAGGTTGGAGGGCCTGCCTTCACACAAAAGACTGCCACACCCCCTACTGGGACCCTGGCAGACAGGATTGAACTGAAAGGGGACCTGGTGCACTTCTAAGCCACTCTTTGAAGTCGCCCCCACTTCAAAGGTACATTTGGGTGTATAAACAGGGCCTCTGCCCCTACCAACTCAGACACTTCCTGGAGAAGAAACTTGTAACCAGAACCTGTATCCTGCCAAGAAGAACTGCCTGGCTGCACAAAGGACTCACCTGATTGCTTTCTGTGAAGGACTGCTGCCTTGCTGTTGCCCTGCTGCCTTGTTGCTCTCTGGCTGTGGTGAGGAAGTGCTCTCCAAGGGCTTAGACAGAGCTTGCCTCCTGTTCCCTGAAGTCTCAGGACCAAAAAGACTTAGGGCCTGATTCTAACTTTGGAGGACGGTGTTAAACCGTCCCAAAAGTGGCGGATATACCACCTACAGTATTACGAGTTCCATAGGATATAATGGACTCGTAATACGGTAGGTGGTATATCCGCCACTTTTGGGACGGTTTAACACCGTCCTCCAAAGTTAGAATCAGGCCCTTTATTTCTTCAAGAAGGACTCCTTGTGCGGTGAAATTTGACGCACAGTGTGCCAGAAACGATGCACAGCCTGCACCGTGGTGAAAATTTAACCGCACGCTGAACCGGAATGGCACAGACCAACTTCGCAACGAGAAGATCGATGCAGCGTCAGCGTGGCGACAGGAAATTAGATGTACGGCCCACTGGATCAATGCACAGCTGACCGGGAATGATGCAGCCCGACTTCCAGAGAGGAATCGACGCATCGCCTGTTGTGCGGTAAAACCTTCAACGCAACGCCAACCGGATCTACGCAGCTCCTGTGTCTTTGTCCTTCCAGTGAAGGAAATCCACCCACGGTCCCCAGGGAGTCCGAAAACCCCGCAACCCAAAGAGGATCCATGACCGAGCACCGGAATTCGACGCACAGCCATGTGCGGCCCGAGAAATCGACGCACACCCCTTTGTTTCCACGCATCTCCTCTGCGGTTCTTTTCGGAGATTTTTCACGCGAACCAGGTACTTTGTGCTTAAAAGAGACTTTGTTTGCTTTTAAAAAGACTTGCGACACTTTATATAACTTTTCAGTGATATCTCAACATGTACTTATTGTATTTTAATTGTTTTGACCTACATCTTATCAGATAAATATTATATATTTTTCTAAACACTGTGTGGTGTATTTTTGTGGTGCCTATGGTGTTATTGTATGATTTATTGCACACATAGTTTACACATTGCCTTCTAAGTTAAGCCTGACTGCTCAGTTTCAAGCTACCAGAGGGTGGGCACAGGGTCATTTGGATTGTGTGTGACTTACCCTGACTAGATTGAGGGTCCTTGCTTGTACAGGGGTTAACCTGACTGCCAACCAAAGACCCCATTTCTTCCAAGGTGAATATACAATCAAAACACAATACAAAGCTTCTCGGGCGTAGCCATTTAATTTACAATAAATTCTCTCATAGGGGCAATCATTACTTCTCTTTTATGGGCCAAATGGTCTTAAGATGCAGACAGAAAACAAAGGTCAAAGCTTCAGCCCTTTAAACATGCATGCTCCATAGCAACATCGAAGTCAGGTCTTTATCAGAACTGTGTGTGGAACCCTCTGTTTATCGAATTAATATAGCATCAGATCTCTCATGTTTCAAAGACTTGAATTAAGTACTCTAATCCAGGACCCAGGTACAACTCACCTGGAACTGATATAAATAGTAAACACAATGGCCACTGTTGCTCATCGTACATCTGATGGGCTTTAGTAAATTGGAGGAGAAGGAAAGGAGAGAAAAAACATTACTCTCCAATGTGCCTATGTGCCTAAAGTTTCACTAGTAGCAGATCTAATCCACACTCATCAATAAAATAGTAATCCCCAATGATATGTGCCACTTATCAATTTTCATAACATCACAACCAGAAAAATCATTAATCCACAAGATGTATGAGGCTCATCATTTTTCTGACATTGCATCAAGACTGGAGCTTCTGAACAAATAAAAATGGAGAGTTCTATCTTAGTCATCTGGTCTCCCGACAGGATATTTAGATTCATGTTCTCAATCCTCCATACAAGGCAAAGTGTACCTCAACACTTCCTCAGAATCTCCTGCCAGTTACACCGTTCTTCTCTATAGTGCATGGAAAACAACCACTCACAGAGCCAGCAGCTATGCTGCTGACTCTGATACCATGTAGCAACATGGTTATCATCCTTTATTACTAATGAATTCAGTGGGATGTAAGCAATGTATTACAGACTTTGAACAAATGCATAAATAGCCACTTTACGATTCAGAAATAACATGATCATTGTTACAAAAAAACAAATGGTGGAAATATTACTCAAGAAACATGAATGGAAAAAAAATACAGCAATGAATTATTAACTCCCAGGTATGGATGACCATATTGCAACAGATTCTAATGTACTCTTTCAGAACAATTACAAAACAATCCATATGTACATGGAAAAAAAACATTTATTAATAATGATTGCCACCTGCAAGTTGTTTTCTTCATTAATTGAGTCCTTTGTGGACAGTGTCCAACAAATGTATCCACGTGCATTCTCTCATTATGGTCACCTCCCAATGGGTTCTTAATTATTTTGCAAGTGGGGCTCCTTAGGTTTTACACTGTATCCTCCTGCAATGTTGTAGAATCTTGGCCTTAACTTTCTGCCGGGTCTGCTCTACATAATCCAACCTGCCTGCGCCTTTGAGGAAATAGATGACATCAGTGCTGTTACAATTATTATGGTTTCTGAGAATTAAGTTCTCATTATTATTAGGTAAATCCTTATTCTCCAGCAGTCATCACTTGCCTTGCATCTCCCACGCGTGAAATGTCCAGTGTGGGTGGCTCGTTCTATTGTGCCATTAAGTCAACGGTTTGTTGCTACTGTCCAGTTAATCATGCACTAGGTCTAACATTTGTTATTTCGTTTTTAATGTTGTTAATGTGAGTACAAAAAGTATTCAGATATATCACACTGTCATTTTTGTCTTTTGATAGTTCTCTCCTTTTCCTACAAGTAACCCTTTCATAGATACTGTCACCTTTTGGAGGAGGTATTTTGATGGAATTTTACTTGCAACATGGTATCACAATTAGCAGTGCCTCTGGCAGTTTTCACACCATGTATAGCATGTGGCCTGTCAGAAGGCCATTTAGTGGTATGCAATTCGCTATCTCTCCAGCATGCACTCTAACGTCTTGGTTTTGCTTCTTCTTTATCTGTGAATAATTGCTTGCCACACGTCACAGAAAAGAGAGGTATCACTAGCACTGGATCCTGAGGAAGTGAAGGGGTACACTTAGTCTTGTATGAAGTGTTACAAGGATTTTGAGAATCTAAATACCCTGTGGGGAGACAAGGCAATTAACATAAAGTTTTCTATGTTTCTTTAGCACTTCTCATCTGGATGCAGTGTTGGAAAAGTGATTAGCTGCATATATTTTGTGGATTAATGATTTCTCTGAGGCTGTAGTTTGAAAACAGATAAGTGGCACAAATCTTTAGAAATTATATAGTTTTTGTTGTCTGTGGAGTAGATTTACTATTATTTAAACAGCAGGCATATCACCACATCAGAGAGTAATGTCCTTTCTCATCTTCCTCACTCCTTTTTTTATCTCGCAGGGGTGATTTGCCTCCGGTGTAACCTGCAGGGACACAACAAACTCTAGAGTCCTTTAACCGTGCACCTGGTCTCTGCCAGGAGCGAGTCCTGACCCCTTATGTTGTAACCAAACTGTCCTGGACCTTTGTAATTGGTGTTAAAGGTGCAAATCTATTACAAACCTGAAACTTGGAGCTTTGACAAATTTTCACCAAAAAGTGACCTGAGAACTGACAGGAGACCAGAACCTACCTGCTCACCGATCCGCCTGAGGTGCATCTGTGCTCACCCTTAACTTGCAGTAGCTCCGGCTATGTTCTTCTACACAGCAGCAATTCATGTTCAGTGGGGCCTCTTATCAATGGTATCTAGCATGGGGGAGCCCTCTTCACACCTGAGGATTCACACCGCTGGAGATTTTCAAATTGCAAAAAAGTGAGAATGCCTGAAAGTAGAAACCATCATTGAGATTCCATCCAGTGGTTCCCTGGTGAGTCCTCCTCGTCCACGGGCACTGCCAGCTGCTTAGGCCCACTGAACTTTACCTCATCATGATTTTCCACACAATATCCTTAAATTCTGAAGTAGAGACTGGGCCCAATCCAGCTCGTGCAGCTGAATCAATCCATCATTGTTAGCCTTAACTTTTAACTGTGCCCCAAATCTGTGCGACCAGATAGACACAGTTGGCACTTTTGTTTTATAGGAGATATTTTTTCACTTAAACCTTTTTTTTTTTAAACTCAGAACTCCAGTACTACTGCTTGTTTTTCATTGGTTTTGGTGTAATTTTATTTATTATTATTGTTTTTCGATGTGGGAGTTTTGTCTTCTATTATATTTCAGCATTCTTACAGGCTATTTGCTGCAGTTACCACAGTGCCACTAAATTAAGCCTGACTGCTTTTGTGTCAAGATAAAAGAGGGTTAAGCACAGGTTACTTAACTGAGTTTTGGGATTCACCCTGAGGGGGACTGTGGATGTTGCTTGAGAAGGATCTTGACCCCACCCCCTTCAGAAACCCAGGCTTCCTACAAGAAGCCTAAAACATGCAGCTTTCTGATGACACCTGAACCACACATGATTGGTTTCAGGAGTCTGGTCATGGTGAAGCGCAGTCTAACGTTAAGGGATTTGTACACCCAGCAATCTGGCCCCATGTTTCAGTCTCTCAAATGACCAGGTGGGTGGAGGTAGAACGAAAGTTTTCAGTTGGACATAGTGGGGGGTCAGTTTCTTCAATGATACTGGATCCTGCCCCTGTATGCTTTATGAACCACAAGCAGAACTTTAAGTTTAATTCTGCTATTTACCGAAACCAAGTGCAGTAATTTTTAAAGGTACATACATTGCATGCCAGCCATTATCAAGCTATTGGGTCAAAAAGAGTTGATGTAGCTAATCGCTTTCTGTTGACATAATGCAAAAAATTCAAGACTATTAGTTTTAATAACTGTAGCTTTTCAGCATGGATGAAATATATATATTTGTTTTAAGTCACTTATCACTTTTGTTTTAAGTGCGTGTAAGGAAGATCTACAATTTCCATAATGCCTTGTCATGTGATTGGTTATTGAAACACGTATATTGTGACAGAAAGATGTTAAATTGCATCACATTGGTTATTGTCATTTGTGTGCATTGTAGCTGCATAAATTAATGTGGACTGCATATCGTCTCCCGAGAGCGTGTTTTTTTCTGAACAACTTGAGTTGTAAGCCAACAATCGAAATTTAAAAACATTGAATCCATTGCACAAAACGCACTGCACCACCAAAAATCGAGGGCTGAGTGCCATAAATATGTATATAAAATGAATTGATACAAAGCAATCACACCCTCTTAAGAGTACTCTGGTTCTATGGGTGAATACAATTGCAGCTTATACAGCGGAACTTGTGTGACAAATATCACGCACAATTTATTTTTGTGATCACTTATTAAATGATAATGTCTGACAACATTGAGTGATCTTGCATGGAAAGGTAAGTTAAACCAGACTGATGTCGTGGCTGACCAAAAATGTCAACATTTGCCAAACAAGTGCACATGAATTTTTGAACACCGTAAAGAGCCACCACCTCTGTGTAAATCTGAGAAATTGTCAGGTTAGGCTGGCACATTTAGGGTTGTAGTAAGACATCATGTCTAGATCAAAATATCTGTGATGATCTCAGAGAAAGACAGATAAAAATCAGTTTTGCTGCTCAGTATGGGAATGTGTGTAAAGTAATTTCAAGCAATGTTAAGTTCATCTTTCGTAATTGAGGAATACAAACTGATATATTCAAGATGTCTACCCTGGGAGGTTGCCCAGCAGTTTGACCCCTAGATCAGACCATATGGCATTTGCAGGTATCTGCTTGTCTCTATTCATGTTTCTATCAATAGGAAAAGACTGAACAGGTACAGCTTTCTCTGAAGTGTAATCAGATGAAAACTCATTTTCTGAAAAGAAAAACGTACTGCAGACCTTAAGTCTGCGCAGATCAAATCAGACTGTTTATGCTCCTTGAAGTGCATTAGCTGGATGGGTTAAGGGATATGTGTTAGGCGAGGGTAAACTTCAACTGTGTTACCTAGGGAAAAAGGAAATGTGGCTTAATTGAAACTCACCAGCAGCGCCTGACTCTACATTGTGTAAAAATCACCTAGGGCCATATGTACGAAAGCTTTTTCCCATAGACACAGAATGGGTAAAATCCTTTGCTATACCTGGCCCCTAATTCCCTGAGCCTAAAAGTGTGGTATATTTTTTGTGCAATCTCCTCTTAATGCATACAAACTTGTACATCTTCTGCCAACCCCACAAGTAAATGATAGCACTCTGTTGCTTCCTACTTAGGTTTGTACTATATATATGTCAATACATACACTCGTGCAATTTTGCCTTATTAAAACTTCCCCAACCTACAATATTATATTGTGCATTTATGTGACCCTCGATGTACATTTTCACCCTTGGCACACTGGAACAGCACAGACTGTCAGAAGGCAAGAAGCTGCTGTTTGCAATGCTTGTGGCTTTTAGGGGTTTCATTAGCGAGAAATGTGTCCTCGAATCAAAAATGGAACCGGAAGACACCTTCCATACCAAAATATAGTGCAAAATGCTTTTATGTAGTTACAAAGTATGCACATTTTGCACTACTGAATTTTTTTTAAGACTCTGGGGCATATTTAGGAGCCCCTAGTGCCATCTACCGACACATTAATGTCATTTCTTTATGCTAATGTTTCATTAGATGGCCAAAATTCCCAAGCCATATTTACAAAGTGGCACAATGCATGCATTGCATCACTTTGTAGCCCTTTGCGCTATATTATGCGTGTGCCAGGCATAATCTATGCAAAGGGGTGTTCCCCCATTTGGGGGGGGTCTCAAAAAAAGGGTGCAAGGAAATCTAAGAGATTTTCTTGCATAATTTTTTCTGCAATTTAAACACCTGTTCAGAGCAGGCAACAAAAGGGCGCACGCCATTGAATATTCACTCTTATTTACTCTGCAGGAGTAATTCCTGCAAAGTACATCAATAGCGTCAATAAACATGATGCTATTGTCCCCTACCCTGCGCCATGGTGCTTAAATACGGTGCACACAAGGTGGTGGTAGGGGGTGCTAAGGGGCACAAACAAAATGACGCTGCACTGGGTGCAGCACCATTTTCCTCAAATCTGCCCCCCTACCTGGAATATTGATACAATGAAATATTACATAGATATAGAATTGTGAGACATTTTCCACCCTTTCTACATTAAATCAATTCAGTAGAGAAGCAGCAAGTGAGAGGGGTGGGCTCGAGCAAATGTGGGCTGGTAGGAGATTGGGGCTGCTTTGCTCGAGCAGCGCACATGGATTTGCATGGAGGTACGGGGAGGGTGCTATGAAACTTGCAAGGTCCTGGGCTGCCAGGTGGGAATATTTCATTTTCCACATCCCATTGGAGAGAGTGGGCATGGCTGAGCTGCAATTGCACCCTTGGCCAATCCACATGTGACTTTACAGATCAGATTTTCCAACTTGTAAAATCAGGTCTTATGATCACACACCCGGAAAATTTGAATGAAGGACGCCAGGCAGTTAAAATCAGAAGGAAGTATCTTGTCTAGTATTACCACTCTACCCACCTCAAAATCGAACCTGTGGGTGACTTAGGGGTGAGAGAACATTTCATGTTAAAATGAAATTGACAGTAATTGACCTGATTCAATTTCTGAGCTGAACAATAATTCTGCAACCTTTGGGCAATATCTGCATGGCATAGTTTTACTTTTTGCTTTGAGGGCACTAATACTATGGATACCGAGGGGAGTGAAGTGCTGCACAGAGACACAGACATTACATGTAACCACGTTCAATTTTTGCAAGTAAGAAAAGTGATTACTGAACATCCGCATATGACCTACGGGTCACAATTCGAGCCATGGTAGGGCAGATCTAAAAGTTAGCCTTATCCATAAGGGTGTAGATCAGGCCTCTGCAGCGCCTGTACTACACATGTGCCCCTACCTTTTCAGCCACCCAATTCGGTCTGGGTCCTATTGACATTGCTGTGATGTATGCAAACCTCAGGGGCCCATCACCACATTCTGCGGGGGTGGGAGGGATGGAGGGGGCATACCATCAATTTGCATAACGCCACTGCTACTGCAATTCATGAGTATTCGTAAACTTGGTAATAGATCACCTGTTATTCACAACAATCACACATAACAAAATGGGGGTTTTAGCAGGTATATAAAAAAGCAAGTGTGGTGAGAACTAAGCCACTTCATGAAGGGATCCTGGAATTGTGTATGTTCAGTCAGCTGATGACCAGGGAGCTCCACGGTTGAGCAGTGCATCAGTTAAACCCACTTTGTGCTCTATATGTTTGAGGTCTACTATTGTATTATTCTCTCACAATTTATTTATGTTTGTTCTGCTTCGAGGCGCTTTTTGTACAAAATGACTGCACAAAAGCGTATTTAATTGTTTTTAGTAAAACCTCAGTTTTACTCTACAGTTGCCCCCACAATTTTGGAAATACGGCCGTCGGGAGTGGCCCTTGGACGCAGCGGATTGATACGATGTGAAACAGCAGCAGTTCCAGCACCCCAATTTGAATGGTACAAAGGAGACAAAAAGTAAGCAACACATTTTTTTTCAAATTAGAACAAATGCTGTTGTCTTGTCTGTTGCCCAGAATCATTTATTTTTAATGGTGCCTTTCGACGTTTCCTAGGTGGCTTAATTGACGGTATACTCTTTCAAAGTGGTTAAATTAGTCTTGTCGTGAAATCTCTGAATTGTAATCTTGACCAAATTTCATCCCATTAGGAAGCCAATTAGTGTCTACACCCAAGTAGACACCTCCAACCTCCCTTTGCAAGGCGATCTCGTTTAATCATCCACAGTACGATGGGGAATCATGTTTCACACTTGGAAATCATTTATCTGAAACGGTTGTCTGTTGTAGTAAGACTTTCAGTTCTTTTAAAAGAAAAGGATATATTTCTCCTTTGACTGGTTCATCTCACCTAGTGATGTTGAGGTTTTGTAAGGTATGATGTCTGTGTGAAATTGAAAATTGCATTCGGTGAAGTCTCCATTATATAGGGTTCCAGAGAAATGTACCAAGCACATCCAAGCTCGCACACCTAATTGGTATCCTGCCTTGCTCTCTGTAAAAAGGGGTCAATGGATTGACCGATGTAGGCATTCAACAGTGGTAGCTTCCACCTTGGTGGGATTTTCAGCGTTCAGCACCAGGTCAGCTGGGGGTTTGGAATGCTGCTATTGACAACTGAACTATTGTTAGAGAGAGGAGGAACTAATTAAAAACACTTTCACTCAAAAATGTTTTATCCAAAAGTGTCAAATCAACGTGAAAAAGTAAACAAGGAGGTTGACACCAGAGAGGACGGAAATAAAAAATCCATAAATCCGCTTTTTTATGATTTCCTTTTTGTTGTTCTCTGCCTGTAGATGAAAATACTGACCGTTATCCTTCTGTTGAGTTTTTCCCTACTTAAAAAATACATCAAATGTTGGGCGAACGTTTTCATTTCAGCCAAATGTTACTTTTACCCAGTTTATTCTATTTCTTTTCCCGAACCGGCAAATGATACTGCCAGGACTATCTACCACTATTACATTTTAGAGCAGATTTCTAAGTGAAAGCATTACATTCTGGCCTGGTGATAAGGTGCCGTGCAAGCAGCGTATAAAAATGAACCATGATTGTACAGTATTTTGATTTCAAATTGTGCTCAATTTGGAAATGGAACATAAAGTGCTCCATATGTAAGCACTGATCACACTTTTGTGAATGTGTTGTTAAGTGAGCAACACAACTCCTGATAATCCTATGAAAGAATTAGTACTATCCACAAAGATTATGTTGACGAAAATCCTTGGTATATGACTCCTGAAACTAAAATCATTCCACAGGGACATCGAAATAATTAATTTCTTACATCTAGTTTGCCTTTGTTTAAATTAGCTTTGCGAATTTTTCTACTTTTGTCAGATGAATGGGAATAATTTGGAATCCAAATATATAATATGCAGCATTACAGGTTTGTGAAATCAATTACTTGAGTATAGCATCACTTTCTCTGAAAGAAAATGATCTTGATTTAGGAAGAAATATACACATACATGTCCATTATTATAGCCATGTATGTGATATGTCGCTTGTTGCTCCTGGTCAAATAATGTAAACGTCTAATAAACTGCAACCTAATAACGATTTTAAACTGAATAATTAAGGACAATTTTGATGTGTACAACTTTGTTTTCCTGGCGAAATATCCCTAATTCTCTCAAACATTATCACTACTACCACTATTTCACAAAGTTTTCTGAATCAGGTGTTTTTAGCAAAAAATAATTTCCTGCACACATTCCGTTTTGACATAAATTTTAAAACCACTATCAAAACAGTTTCAAAGTTATCTCATGAGAAATGACACATTTCATTTTCAACACTAAGTATTGCATGTGTATGCGAGGAAATATTGCCACTTTGTGGGGAAAGGTTTCACCAAGGCATAGAGATAGGGAAACTATGAGAGTCTGTGCAGGACAGCTAGGGCAATATTCTGCATCTACCTATGACGTTGGTGTCTTATTGCAGGCTTTGCACACCCCTAGCATGATTTACGTTTTGTAAATTGCTGTAGACCTGTGACCTGCGTCATTCTGTTCTTATTCATATTTTACCATATCATAGTCAGGTCATATATAAGCTAGATGCACTGTAATTCAGTGAATACATTTCTTGGAATGCGTGTTGCCACACTTGTTATTTTTTTGTCGAGAGCTGTTTGTCACGCTGGATGTTGTATTTTCTGTTCTGTTGGCGACATGAGGTAAAGAACTCTTGGGCACCAGCCACCATCCTACATTCATTGATGTCCTTTTATCACAATAGTACAAGAGACATTTCCTACATTGACTGTGAGAAAAAGAGTAAAAATATGTCTCTGTTCAAAAAGTAAGATGAGCCGCTGTAAAGGAGGTAGTAACCTATTCAAGTTAGTTAAAATGCAAATGAGAAATATTGCCACTTTGGTCGCACTGTCTCGGGTAGAGACATTTATCACGTTTCCTTGCAACGCTCAACCACATTCACAATATAATTTACATTTTTTAAACTGGACAGTTCATGACATGGTGAAGTGTTTTTTTCTTCCACTGGTTGCTACGCCTTTATGTCCTAGGATGATAAGCCCTTTTAATGGAGTGTGGGGCAGTCCGTGCGTAAACCTTAACAACAATTTTTCTGCAAATCAACATCATTGCCAAATGTGTGTCCTTTTCCCATAGGCAGTGGCTTATAAAACTATCCATAACTTATAATTTCCCGAGGGATCCGAGAAAACAAACAAAACACTGTTTTTTTTATGGCAATGATAAAATATGATGTGCAAGTTTCTGCAATTCCTTAGTTTAAAAACAGGATCCGCAAAATGTTTGTCAGGCTATCATCACCATCTTTCTCCTTTCAGCAACAGCTGGAGAGGGAAACTTATTTTTCTTTCACTGTTTTTGAACTTTTCTCAGTGATGGTCAATATATCCTATTTTTGCACCTTCTTTCTACTTGCCATTTGTGGGCGAAATGGTTGTACAACCAATCAATGTAATACTGAACATTTCTGGAAATTAAACAAAGGTCTGAATTCACAACAGATTATTTTTTGTAGCGAGCTCAAGATTTTTCCAAATAAGCTAATAATTTAGATCAAAAAAATTGAGAGGGTAGGTAAGTAGGTGAAAAGAGGTTAGCAACAAGATGTTTTTGATTAATTTTAGAATTGAAGGCTGATCTACGAAAGTTATGTACCATTGCATCTGACAAAATTCTTACAGTCAAAGAGATACATATCTCGTGCAGAGATATGCAGGGCCCGATTCACAAAGGAAACTTAAACTTTTGGGAACTTTATAGTAACTTTACTACTGCTTAGATTCTACACATAAAATGTACTATTAAATTCTAGTTGGTGAATACTGAGAACAAGTAAACTCCCACCTACAGTCTACTGCGGATAGTCTTGAAGTGGTCAAACAAAAAATTGCATCCTCTATTGATTGGGAACAGGATCATTGGTTTCTCCAAAACAAAGCTCCAAAACAAAGTTACAGAGATGAATGTAATACAAGAATACCCAATAGGTTGTTCCTGGCCTCTTTCTTATCTGAGGTCACTGGTCTAAAATTCACACCACCCTTGGAATTCCAAAGGACACACAGGATGAATGAAGTGGTCAGTGACATCTGGGGGACACCTTCAGATTATTGTATGCTTTTCTGCATCAACAAGCATGTCAGATCCTACTGAATGTGAAGAAGCATGGTCCATACCTACCCCAAGGCATGACCTCTGACAAGGGTCAGAAGGAGACAGATTCAAGGTAATCACACATCAGTGGGCAAAGGGAAAGAAACCCCAACACCAAGGCTGATAGCACATGGCACATAACAAATCTTATTCACACTTGATGCCAACAGACTGAACCTTCAAAAATGCAACCTCCTCTTTAAGCTATACCAGTCCCAGCTCCAGATCATGGCTTGATGTCCCTTTACATTAGTTGTTTGACTGACCAAGGGCTGGTTCTGACTATAAAAACTGTTAAAATGTGATACTTTGAAGTGGCTGTTGAAGTTGATATGTTCTCTCAAGTCCTCCTCATTCTCTTACAGTCTCGGGCCAGGACCCCTGAGTTAAGTTAACACACAAGCTCACATGTGCTTCAACACATGATGCCCCACCAGGGATTGTGCCCTAACAATAGGGCATCTTGGAGATATCAGCAACAGTGAAAGTCACACTTTATGATTACTTACCTCTGGTGCCACTCCTGACACAGATGGAGGGAACCCCAAGGCTCAGCCAGCTCTGAAATTAAACTTTAGCACTCCAATCCACACATAAATGACATGATCCATACACATCTAGTGATGCGCTGCTGGACCCTGGCGCCTGGTCATTCTTTAATAGGACTAAACTCCACAATGTTTGACACCTCCACAGACCCGCAAAGGTGACAGAGCAATCAACCGATGACACGCACTACCACTGACCAATACACTAGTTTCAATAACCCAACCTCTTCAATACGCCCTCGCAGAACCTAGACACCCAGGAATGATAGAGACATTCAAGGTAGTGTTGCTCAATGTCAATAGCTTGATAGACTTTATCAAATGGAAGAAAAACGTTTTGCACCTACACACCCTACATTTTCACATAGGACTGCTGCAGGAAACGCACCCGTCTGAAGCAGAAAGTTCTAAGCCACTACCTGAATAGGTTGGAATGGAATACCACACTCATAATAAAAAATACCAGATGTCGCACAGGCCCCTGCTAAATTTCCATGGAAGGGGGGGTGTAGCAATCTTGATGTGAAGAGACCTCCCATCCAAAGCTCATAAGATATGGTATGACCTGCTTGATCATTACATCTTTATTAAAGTGACTAACCAACACCAAATCCTCCTTATAGGATCCATATACATCCCTGTTGCAGACGACAGAGACTCATTTCAGGGTATCTCATGGTTTTTGGTCCAATGCCCTCACACACAAGAATTCCTTGGAGGAGACTGGAATATAGCACCAGACCCATATAAGGATAAATCCCAACAAAGCACACGTTCAATCTGACAGGCAGAGGTCTCCTCATAGACCAGTAGATGACTTCACTGTATAGGATCCTTGGTGCCTTTTACACCCCACTGCATGAGATTACACTTTATTCTCCAGCGTGCATGGAACATGCTGCCTCCTTACATTCATGACCAATTACATAAAACTGTAAAACCCCACAGATGCCTTACTAAATGCCAAAAGTGAACTTAATAATCTCTATACCTCTCAGGGGCCGAAAGCACTTTTAGACCTGAAACACTGGAACTATGAAAAAGGGGAAAAGGCAGGCAGGTTTCTAGCCCCAGAACTCAAACAGGAGGAATCACATCATACCATTCCGACAGTTAAAAACAAACACAAGGGGGATTTCACCCACCCCTCAGATATCCCCACTGCCTTTCATGACTTGTACAGCACAATACACACCTCAGAATGGCCCGAACATAGCCCTGAAGTGGAAGACTTCTTTTCCAGCACCCTCATGTGAAGTACTGGGTTTTTCAGAACCCAGCGGTGCCAGGGAACACACCCTAAGACTTCGAGTCCTTCCTGTTTCAGACTACAGAAACACAGAGTCTTCTTGGTGAAGTCAAAGATCTTATTTATTGGCTGCAGCCAGCAACAGGTATCCTAGAAGTACAACACGGTGTATATTCTCAGGAGACTGCTCCCTTTGCAAAGCTAACCTTCTCTTTTATACAAAATATTATGCTTTGGGCAAACATTCCTTATTTTACAGTTGACCATTCACATATTTTCACTACAAAGAAATAGCAGGTTTATGATGACAAGCCCATATTTCAGTTTTTCCAGCCCTCAATCAATTACCCGGAAAGGCTTAGTACTTTCATCAGATATCGACGGACCCCCAATATAAACGGGCACCTCCTCCTTGTAAAGCAAGTCATAAAGAAGAAACAGGGACAGGTGTGTGTAAGATTAGGCATGGTTTGTGTGTGATGAAAGGTTTATGATGTGTTGTGCCTTGATACTAATCTCATTCGGCCACTGGGAAAGAAACTGGCCGAACAGGTTTGGCTTCAGGCAGTGGAGTCAGCTTGCCCAGGTCACAGAGGAGTCAGCAAAGGTGTACGTGTCCTTCAGACTCGTTTTCAGCATTAGACATTGGCCTATGTGAGGGCAATCATAAAATGGCTGTCGTTTAAATGGAACACGAGGGTTCAGGACGGAAACTCTGATATTCGGGTGATTTCGTTACCCGAATATGAATACAATGCTTGTGCATACTATTCTAATCATTCTCGGTCTGCTGATACCAAAATCGTTGTGATACGACGATGTTTATAACACGGGTCCAGAATTTTCAGTACCACAGACCCTCCTTTTGCCCTTACATAGGCAACTCACGCTAATCTGAGTCCAGGTCTATATTCATAAAGTCGTTGAGATGCTGCTGTAGCATCATCCTATTATTTAGCTCGTCCCTTCATACAGGTTTCCTTACACACAATGTAGCACAGAGGCCACATATTGCAGGAGCACACTGTACACACAGACAGGACAGGAAAAGAATGGCTAAGATCATCCCAATGACTATCAGAGTCTTCCATCCCCAGGCGGATATCAGCTCCCAGAACCACCCCATCAATGACCAATCTCCTTTATCCACGTGAATAGATTCGGAGATCTTATGCAGTTTGGAAATGGCCTGGTAGACTGTTGGAGCGTTATCTGGGATGAAAACACAGCAACTTGATTGGATCACTTTACATACCCCACCTCAGTCTGCAAGTATGACGTCTAATGCGAACCTGTTCTGAAGAGTCATAAGGCGATCCGACTGGAGCTCAGCAGTCAAATTACTAAGGGCACCGGCGGTTTCAACTACAGTGGATTCAACCACCCTTGTCAATTGCCTTATGTTCCTGCTGTTAACCATAGGGCCCCAAAACAGCAGAAAACCCTTTACGAAATCTCCAAATTCTTGTCCTGTAGTGTCTTCTTTACTTATGACACCTCGAACTATCCTTGTTTTATGGTAATCTGCCGCGGCCGTGTAGGTGGGAGGTAACAGGAACGAAACAAAACATGTGCCTGAGAAGTGAGGAGGCAACCATGTATAGGCTCTATTATGGCAGATGAAATAGGTACCCTTAGCTGCTAAGAACGAAGGAGAAGTCTGAGGCGCAAAAACATATGTTTCAGTGCAGATACTTTTCCCTAACTGAGCTCTGGGATTCTTGCCATTACCTTGCAGACATAGGTGACCCTGATGGGGTACAATCCAAATCGGGGAGGATCTCTTTGCTCGCTGGTTCCCACTCAGAGTAACTCCATATCCTGTTATGTTCCATCCAATATATGCTAGTGTCTCATCTCTCGGGATAGTCTCATAGGAAATATTTTCCCTAATCATATATACTATACCCTTAGCTAGAGCACTATTCTTAGGATTATCTTTCACAGAACGTAGGGGGTTGGCTTCATACGCGTATATGAACACCGTTCTATATGCCCATACAGAACCATTATGGCTGAAAGGCAGGACCAGATAAGGGATACCTTTATCAGCAGTATGGGGCATAAGACCACACACCCAACAGTTAGTTGTGTTCACTACTAATTGGTGTTGGTGTAGAAGCTGAATGAATGAATTGTTGACAAATTCTAATCTTCTGGCAGACTCGTGTTCAGGCAGGGGGTGAAAAGAATGCGAGGAAACAGTAGAAGGAGGTATGGGCTGAGTAATGGGTGCAAATGTCACTTGAAAAGAGGATAAAACATATCCTATAAAAACGTCATTACACTAAGCAACATGAAAATACATAATATCAAAAATCGTTTCTTTGTCATTATTATACCCATTCTGGCTTTAAAGTCCATCTGTCTGGCAGGTCTCTCATTCTTGAAAAACTCCATCCTCTCCAATTGCTGCTCGTGGTGGTAGGGTGTTCTATGCTAGGGAATGCTTCTGTCAGTCCAGGGCAACTCCCTTAGACCGACCAGAACTGTCGACCTAACGTCTTCAGCTGCACTCCAAAGACTTGGGCAACCACGACCCTAAAGCTGAACCCGGATGGCGGTTCAAAAAGAAAAAAAACAAAAATAAGAAAGTTTCTCAGATGAGAGAGCTGCACTTTAAAAAAAAATAGCAAAGGAACGGGAAAAAAAATTATTTGTCCTTAGTTCTTGGTCTCAAATTATAACGGCTTTTTCCAGAAACTGTCTGGTTCTGGAACAAGAGTTCAGGCTCTGTAGTGTTCAATCGAATTGACGATGGCACAGCTTCTTGCAAATTATTGTCCCTTTCTTGTTCAGAAATTGTTCCTTTTACACGTGCATCGCTAAATGGCAAAAAACGAGGCACAGTCTCAGTCTCAGAGTTAGCGATCCCCTCCTGGACCCACCGGTCGTACAGTAAAGGAAAAGGGACCCTCTTGCAGTGTACGCCGTGGATCCAGTTCTTTTTCCCTTCCACTCGAACAGCTGATCTTGTTGAGAGAAGGACGAGGTAAGGGCCGGTCCAACGGGGCTGGTCATTCTTTGTCCGCTGGAAGTTCTTGACCAGTACCCATGATCCAGGATCGATAAGATGTCCTGGAGCTTCAGAGACCTGAGGCAGAGTATCGTGAACCTGTTGGTGTAGAACACGCAATTTAGCCGTCAATTCATACAAATAATCAAGCAGTACAGGGTGTTCGATCTCACTGAATTTTGTTGGTCTTGGCACTCCGCATATGTTGGCCGGGTGGCCAAACACAATTTCATAGGGACTAAGTCCCACTCGCGAATGCACAGTCATTCTTGTTGATAGGAGTGCTAGAGGCAGAGCGTCAGGCCATTTAAGACCAGAGCTCGCTTGTATCTTTGCCAACTGCAGTTTTAGCGTGCCATTATAGCACTCTACTAGTCCAGCTGATTGGGGGTGATTTGCAGCGTGGAATTTTTGCTGGATACCTAGCCCTTCACATACTTTTTTCATCACTCGACCCACAAATTCACTCCCATTATCACTCCAGACCATTCTCGGCATTCCAAACCTAGGGAAGAATTCTTTGACAAGGGCTTTAGCTGTGGATAAGGCAGTGTTGTCTTTTAAGGGATATGCTTCTACCCATCTTGAAAAAGCACAAACAACAACGAGTATGTATTTCAGATTGTTGCACCTTTCCATGTGGATGAAATCTAGCTGCAAAACCTCGAACAGATACGTTGGAGGCGCAAAATGACCAGCTGGAGTTGGGGTTCCCCTACCAGGATTGTATTTCAGACACACCATGCAATTCTTGACTACATTCTCTGCACATTTAGGAATTCCAGCATTTTGCCATACTGGAGCCAACAACTTACAAATCCCTTTCACACTGATATGGGCCATTCCATGAGCCATTGTCACCACTGCAAGCACATACGTAACAACCATCGCTGATGTTCTGACAAGTCAACCCAACAACCATTTTCATCCAATTTACCCGTACTTTCTTTCCACACACTCAACTCTTTCTCTGAAGCTTCAGCTTGAATAGACTTCACACCCTCTATCGTATCTTCACATATTCCAACGTCACCAACCCATCTTGCGGGGCCTGCAACATACATTCGATTCATCACATCTTTTGCTGTTTCTTTTGCGATTTCGTCAGCAAATGCATTGCCACGACCGACATCATCAGTAACCTTCTTGCGTGCACTGCATTTCACAATCGCAACTTGTAATGGCAAGGTCAGTGATTCAAGAAGCTCATTCACCAACTGACCATGCTGAATTTTAGCTCCATGCGAAGTCCGGAACCCACGTTCTTTCCACAATCGTCCAAAACTATGGGCCACACCAAACGCATACTGGCTGTCGGTATATATGGTCACTTTCATTCCTTTCGATAACACACACGCTCTCATAAGTGCAATCAGCTCTGCTGCTTGAGCTGAATTATGTGGTATACGTGCAGCTTCAACAATCGTATGCAAAGTTGTGACAGCATATGCTGCAGTCGTGTCACCATTCGGAAGCTTGAAGCATGAACCATCCACCCATAAGGTACCATCACACTTTACAAGAGGAGTATCTTTAAGATCTACTCTCCCTTTCGTTTCTTCTTCTGTCCTAAGAAAACAATCATGTTGTTCAACATCATCTGTCTCTACTGAAATTGGCAATAACGTGGCTGGATTCAACGTATTGCACCTCTTTATGTGCACATGACTCGCTAACAGTGTCAACTCGTAACCTGACAATTGAGCACTAGTTAAATGCTGTGTCTTGGTCCTGTTTAACAACGTGTCCACTGCATGTGGAACCATCACAATCAACATATTATTCATCACTAACCCAGCAGACTGTCGAATAGAAACAGCTGCTGCCGCTGTGGCTCTCAAGCAACTCGGCAATGCTTTAGCTATCGGATCCAAAGTCGACGAAAAATATTCGCATGGGCGCTGCTTGTCTCCAAAAGACTGTGTCAGCACTGACAATGCACAACCCTCTTTCTCATGAACATACAGTGTAAAGGGCTTACTGTAGTCGGGGGTACCCAACACAGGAGCCGAACACAATGCATTACGCAATTCGGAAAAACTTTTCTGACAGTCTTCAGACCACGGAACAGGGTTCGGTGTATCTTTATAGGTCAATGCTACGAAAGGTTTGGCCAGCAAAAAAAATTCGGTATCCATTGTCTGCAGTATGATGTAATGCCCAAGAAAGCACGTACTTCTCTCTGTGTCCTTGGCACACTCAATTTTGCAATTGCCTGAATTCTTTCTGAGGTCAGTTTCCTTCCCTCCTTCGATAAGAGATGACCTAAGTAGGTCACTTCTTGTCGACAATATTGCAGTTTTGAAAGGGACACTTTGTGATGTAAATCAGACAAATGACGCAACAACAACAAGGTAGCTTCTTTACAAATCTCTTCAGTATCTGTAGCGACTAGCAAATCAACAATGTACTGAATAAGGGTAGCGCCGTCAGGTAAAACAATTGCATCAAGCTGTGTTTTTAAAGCCTGACTATATATTGATGGACTTTCACAGTAGCCTTGTGGAGCGCGTTTAAAGCGGAAAGTTCGGACTCCTAAACTGAAGCCAAAAATATCCCTGCTCTCCTCTGCAATCGGGATGCTGAAGAAAGCATTCTTTAAGTCAATCACAGAGAACCAGGTGGCGGAAGCTGGAATCATAGTTAATAGGGCAGTGATATCAGGAACAACTGGAAACTGTGGCACAACTATTTTATTTACCTCTCTAAGATCAATCACGAGCCTGTAAACAGGTGGCTTAGAGGGGTCAGTACGTTTCAAAACAGGCAGAACAGGACTATTACAAACGTTGCCTCTTGTCTCTTCAATTACATCTTTTTTCAATTAAATCATAAATGATCGCTAGCAACGCCTTTTCACCTTCACTAGAGATCTTGTATTGTTGAATGCGTGGTAATTTAACATTACCTTTCAATGTCACAACATAAGGCGGTATTTCCAACAGAGCCACGTCATTAGGACCAGTAGCCCAAATGGTATCAGGAAGAAACGACAATTCGGTCGGAAGTTTATCCTTCGACAAATACATTGGAGAGACCAATTTCCTACCCAGTGTAAGTTGTACTCCAGAAGGAGAACAATATAATGTTGCATACAATCTTTTCAACAAATCCAATCCTAACAAGTTTTCACCACAACCTGTCGTCAGAATAAGGGGTGCTTCCAATTCACAAGGTCCAACAGAAAGGAACATAGGACTAGAAATCGGGTTTCTAACCGGGGCGCCAGAAAAACCTACTGAAACATTCATCTCACCAGACAAAGGTGGGCCAGGGAGTTTTGAGTGCATAATAGAACTCTTTGTAGCACCAGTATCCAACAGAAAAGGCTCCGACACACCTGAGGTAATCACCTTAACATAAGGTCCATTCTGATCCACTGGAACTAAAAAAACTCCCTCTCTTCGTCTATGGCTGTCCTAGCAATTATTACCTTCCAAGTTCCCATCTTCTGCATAGTAGTCGTCAGCATAGTACTGAGCTGTCCTACCAGACGCGTTATGTTGCTGGTCAAAACTATTCATTGAGTTTTGAGACGGAAAGGAACGCGTGTTCTGGGGGAAACTTCAACGTCCTCTACCTCTAGGAGCTTGTTGAACACCTCGACCTCTTGCGCCAGAAGCACCATTCGTACGCTGTAACAAAATAGGACAACTATACTTGAAATGACCCTCTTCTTTACAATATGAACACTGATTGGACCTACAGGAACACGTGGTTGAGAAAACTTGAACCTTTGCCAGTTTCTCTGGAACTGTTGAGGTTGCTGATAGTTACTCTGACCACCACGTGGCGGATATGCCTGTTGTAAAAGAACCTTCGTCTTTAATTCTTTAGTTTTCTTGTCTGCTCTATCCTTCTCATCTTTATCCCTATTTTCGTAGTACTGTGCAGTAGCCAATATTTGTGCTGAAGAGGAAACGGCCCAAGAACTCTCTGAATCCTTCAATTTCTTACACAGCTCGGCAAGCAAATTGTGCACAAACTTGTCGACGAACAACCGTTGACCACCTTCTGTACTCATATCTTGACCACTGTGGTCGATAAACGTTTCCTCAAACCTGGTGAAGAAATCAGACACTGTTTCATCTTTCTTCTGCTTACACGCAAACAATTTATCCCAATTCACACGCATCGCAGGCATTAAAGTCTTCATGTAAGTAATGATCCTAGCAGGCAGTTCTGCTACCAAAGGCTCAGGCTTGGCACCACCAACTTGTCTATCATTTGCAGCACTAATATTAGCCCATGAGTCACCTAACTCTTGTGCATGATCTGTATGACGAATCAATCCCCACAAAGGCTGTGGAACAACATTCCCAAATAACATATCTATGTCGGCTAAATTCATAATGCATGAGTCTGCAGTCTGTGATAATTCCTTATAATACCCTGCAGGGTTTTTATGGGGATCAGGCAAAGTCTGCTTAAGGGCTAAAACTTCAGCTCGCTTCCACGGAACATGTACCCAAACACGCTGAAAATGAGGTGGGACAGCATCAATGTGATTAGCATCATCAGCCTCGACAGCGTCCTTCCATACCAGAGGGACTTCTCTCATTGGGTACTGTCGCACCTTTTTTTTAACAGAAGAGTTATGCTGGAACAATGACTGAGAAGGATCCTTATTCCTAAAGGACAACAACGTCGCAACTGCTGTCTCAACATCGGGACCCACAATCGTGCCCTTTGCAAACTCAAACCGTACACGGCACAAATCAGGCGGATTTGTTTCCAAATCATTATCCTCTAATTCCTCACAAAGGAATGCACACATTTTCTCAAAAACGTATCTTTGTTTTGGTGCTCCCCATTGACGGAAGACATCCATAACAGACTCTACATCGTATCTTAAAGGGTAAACAACCCATTTACGCGCCATACGGTCAAACATTTCTCTCTCTTGAGAATAAGGCAGTTGACTACGCGACTGCTTACGCTCCGAATCTGGGGTCACACCAGACGACCCAAAGAGAGGAAATATAAGGCTGGCAACAGTATCTGTCATTCTCTGTCGGACAGAAGGAGAAGTTGATGAAAGAACAGGAGGAAAAACAGAGGGAGGCAAGGCAGACGCAGAAGCAGACGCAGAGGCAGTATCAGGAAGAACACCAGAAGAGGCAGTCGATGTAGTACATAAAGTTGTAGGAGGTACAGATGGAGCAGGTAGCGAAGTCGGCGGCCCTTGAAGGGGCTGCGCCATAGTAGTAGGAGCCAACTGAAAAGGAGCTGGCGGCTGTGGAAGAACCTGAGGCACAATAACCGGAGGTTGCACAGCTAAAGGTTGCGGAGGTGCTGTAGCATTCTGCGCATAAAGGGGTGGCGAACTCAACAAGTGTGACATTAAAGGATCTTTCTCAAGTTCTTTTGCTGCATCTTGCTGAAGAAGCGGAAGAACTGGATAACATTTATCGGTCACCAATTTACGTTGCCTGTGCAACTGCTCATTCATCAGTTCTTCTTCATCATCTTTAAACTGCATGGCAGCTTGCATTATCGAGATACCCTCTTCCCTCTTATTTCTCTTTGCTAATTTAATTTCCTTCTGTTTGGCTTCCTTACGCCATAGGCGGAAAGAGTCAAACATCGCCGGCCGGGCTTTCTTCTTAAAAGGTTTAACCTCCAGATTATCCAGAATCTCTGTGTCAAAACTACCATATTGGGGCCATTTTAAAACACCATCTTTTCTGGTGTATCGGATCCATACTTCATTATATGTGAGGGGGCCTATGCCATGTTTCACATATAGTTCATAGGTTGGAGTTCCAATCGGAGGAACCGGACACGAGTCCTCCAATCGGGAATCCCTATTATAACCAAGACAAAACAAATTTCCATATCTGCTAAGACCAGGCATCTTCGCTCTCTAGTCTAGCTTCAAACTTCAAAGGTTTATCGAATACGATAGTCTCGTGAATACACGAATCCCTCGGCTTTGGTACTTGCAAGTTCCAAATCAAAGATCCCAAGGGGATACCAAACTAAGAACCAAACTAAGGACTGGGAGACGCTCCACTTATACTTAACTGAGGTATCGATGACGTCACCAGAAGACTCGTTTATCGTTTCGCTCTACCAAATTATCAAGGGTCCAAAACAGGGCGATAGTCAGGGCAGCAGTCCTTTGTAGCCATCGGAAAGCGGGGAACCTCGCAGCAAAGACTTTCGGACCACGTCGACATACAGGGGTCGATGAAGTGGAGGCCTTCCTCCAGAATTTTCACACGAAGCTCCTCACGAACCTCTGGCTTGGACCGGTACCGCTGAAATCGCCCCACGTTGGGCGCCAACTGAAGTACTGGGTTTTTCAGAACCCAGCGGTGCCAGGGAACACACCCTAAGACTTCGAGTCCTTCCTGTTTCAGACTACAGAAACACAGAGTCTCCTTGGTGAAGTCAAAGATCTTGTTTATTGGCTGCAGCCAGCAACAGGTATCCTAGAAGTACAACACGGTGTATATTCTCAGGAGACTGCTCCCTTTGCAAAGCTAACCTTCTCTTTTATACAAAATATTATGCTTTGGGCAAACATTCCTTATTTTACAGTTGACCATTCGCATATTTTCACTACAAAGAAATAGCAGGTTTATGATGACAAGCCCATATTTCAGTTTGTCCAGCCCTCAATCAATTACCCGGAAAGGCTTAGTACTTTCATCAGATATCGACGGACCCCCAATATAAACGGGCACCTCCTCCTTGTAAAGCAAGTCATAAAGATGAAACAGGGACAGGTGTGTGTAAGATTAGGCATGGTTTGTGTGTGATGAAAGGTTTATGATGTGTTGTGCCTTGATACTAATCTCATTCGGCCACTGGGAAAGAAACTGGCCGAACAGGTTTGGCTTCAGGCAGTGGAGTCAGCTTGCCCAGGTCACAGAGGAGTCAGCAAAGGTGTACGTGTCCCTTAAGACTCGTTTTCAGCATTAGACATTGGCCTATGTGAGGGCAATCATAAAATGGCTGTCGTTTAAATGGAACACGAGGGTTCAGGATGGAAACTCTGATATTCGGGTGATTTCGTTACCCGAATATGAATACAATGCTTGTGCATACTATTCTAATCATTCTCGGTCTGCTGATACCAAAATCGTTGTGATACGACGATGTTTATAACACGGGTCCAGAATTTTCAGTACCACACATGCCTGAACTATCACCTGCTCAACTAGATGTCATAAATCAGGCCATTAAAAAGGGAGAAATCTTGAAAGTTATGGATGAAGTGCCACATAATAAAGCTATAGGTCCCATTGATTACCCAGTGGATGGAATTCTGGTAACTCAACAAGCCTTGTATAATAATACCCCTATTGTGTAAACTATTCACTGACATACTGGAAGGCACAACGCCACTCCCTGCTATGAATATCGCTAGAATCATCCTACTTCTAAAAGCAGGCACAGACCCCACTAGGATGTGACAATTATAGGCCAATATCACTGCTGAACACAAATGTTAAACTGCTAGCTAAGCTCCTGCCTGATTGCCTTAAACTCATTGCCCCCTTGTGGGTCCACAAGGAACAAGTCGGGTTCATTCTGTACTGTACGGCCACACCCCATCTTTGATCGCTAGCTCGTATACTGTGGCAGGTGAGAAATGAAGAAGACTAGAAGTTGGTGCTCTCCCTGAACCCAGAGCAAGCATTTCATAGGGTGGAGTGACCGTCCTCTTCTGGCTACTGACTCGGTTTGGCCGAGATTGCAATTTACTGACTGCAGTGAAAAGGCTTTATACATTTCCCTAAAGTGAGGGTTGGGTGCAATGGACACCTGGGAGCGACTGCTACGGTCTAAAGTGGAAAGCAACAAGTTTGTCTGCTCTCCCCTTTGCTATTTGTCCACACCCTGGAACATCGAACAAAGCTATTCAGAAGAAAGTAGTGTGAGGAAATTGGGTGTCTTATATGGTGTGGTTGTGCAGCCTCAGAGTATAAAACAATTACCAACCCCTTCAAGTCCAGTAGGTTTCATCTGGAAAACCCTCCGCTCAACCCTGCTCATATTTCCAAGAGGGTGGAATACTTGTTTCTGGAGCAGGCTCCATGTGTGCCCGGGACAGCACAGGAGGTTTAAAGGCAACAAAGTAACAGCTTTGACAAAGCTGCACACAGCAACACGTTACATTAATTTCAAATTGAGATTCAAGTCAGGTTTAATGTCATGAGTTTTTTGATACAATGGAGTGCCCACTTTCGTTGCACCATTCAGGAGTTAGCACAGCTGAGGGGTCAGCGGGTAACACTATACTTGCCAATTGGGTGACCAAGTATTTCCACAGTAAAAAGGTAATTTCACATTCTTTAATGTCAAGACATATAAAGCACATTTCCTGCTTGTGTTATATGTTGCACCCTGTGTTTAGGGCTTGGTAGGCCTGCCATAGGGGTGGCTTACACACATGTCCAGAGGAAGTGATGGCTTTGCCACTGCTTTTAATGGTGAAGTCAGGCTAGCAGTGCACACCTTCTCTTAACAGTCTGCAGTAGCGAAGTAGTAGTTTCAAGTTTTTCAAGTTTTTCAACTTTCAAGGAATGGTAGACTTGTTTTAACCTGGGAGACCTCTAATGTGGCACAATCAGTGCTGCAAGCTCTGCGGTACCCCTATAATTTGCATACCCTGTGCAATAGGGTACCAGTTACTGGGGACTTCAAAGTAAGTTAGCCATTTCCAATTGGAATTTTAGGATCAGGGCACTAGTACTGGTTAATAGGCCTAAGTTCACTCTTTGAGCCACAAAACCAGAGAATCGGTAAAAAATTTGGGGTTGACCATACAAAAAGAAGAATTTGGGGTATCCAGACCCCAGCATGAGAGCAAAAACATTTCCTCTATGTGGATGACAACCTCTGCACACTGTCCAACCCAGAGCAAACCAGTCCCTCTCACAATCAAACTATCACTCACTCTGCTACGTTCTATAGGTACAAAATCAATTAGGATAAATGTGATGGCCTTCCCCCGACACACTGCACAACAGTGGCAGCCCTTTACTTGCAAACCTACCTGCCATCAATATCTGGAAATAAACGTCACTCCTGGACTCTGAAACATGATTGTAGAAAACCTGAAGTTATTTATCCCCACCAATCAGTTGGATGTCACCTGATGGAACTCTTTCAACATGTCGATGTGGGGAAAAGTCCAAACCCTCAAAATGAATGTTATGTCCCATCTGAACTACATCTTTTTCAAGATACCTTTTTAGTTCCACAAAACCTACACAATCTCATCAAACTCTTCAAAATCTACATGTGAGCTAGAAGAAAATTACATATGAAAATGGTCAATGGAATGGAATGGGGTGGGCCTTATCTCCCCCATGAGAAAGATTATTGGTTCGCCTCCCATCTAGCACAACTACACTATATGATACACACTTCCCTAGAAACTGTATTGTGGGTATGCCTAGAGAGAGCCTTTTGGCAGAATGTTGGACCTCTGTACCCTCTCTACATGCCCAAAAGGAAATGGCGGGGCTCCTCCTATCTGATTGTTAGTACAATGGTGTATGTATGGAGAAAGGGACAGTCAATACTAGGGGAAAACTCTGCCGTACATAAAGGAGCCCCAAACTCGGCTCCATTTGTATTTGAGGAATAGAACCTAATTGGATGACACTGAGAGACAGAGATATCTCATATCTAGATCACATGCTCACAGAGAGGCACCTAAAAACAATTGCAGAGACACAGGCTAAGTTTCAATTGGACACACTTCTGGGACTTCCACTTCCGTGGACTACATCATTGACTGACAGCATTGCTCGCAAATATTTCAATGACTCTTCCGGACTCCACATCGCTTCAATAGCTATGAAAGTGGGACCTTTCGCAGGGAGTGGTAACAGGGATATGCAATTTATTCACTAAACATGTATACTTAATCCTGGTCTCTTAACAACTGAAAAATGGTGGTCTTTATGACCCCACTTAGACTATACAACCGTGGATTGTAAGGAACACCTGGTGGGACATGAGAGGGCACTCAAGTAGTCATACCTGAGTTTCTACAAAATCTTAAACAGATGGCACTGGTCTTCCAAATGCATACAAGACACAGGGATCATGCCATGGCAAAGTATTGGAGGTGCTCCATGCCTGGCAGCAACATTGTGGGCAGATTACATGGTACAGTGCTTGTTTAAAAAAAACAGTTGAAACTTAATAAAACATGTTAAGCCAAAACAAAAAGACTCAGATGGCATATAATAGTCAATCCTTATAAATAGTGAATTAATAAAATGTTGGTGTACTCACCTGTAAATTAGACAGACAGCCCCCGCATCCCCATGTGGCTTACTGTCACAAGCGTCTGTGTTGATAATTAAGTGCTGCTGCCACTGGCTCTAATTAATCACTGCCTAGCGGAGTGTATATTGCCGTTGGTTACTCACGTTATTCACCCTGACTAAAATGGCTTTGTTCTAGGAAGGAACACCTTACACAATATCCATACATTGTATAATATAATGGAATCTGTTCTAAAGCTTAGCCAATGCAGCTTGCCGGTTCTATAACCGGAAAGGCATTTTATAGCCTGGACAGGAATTATCTGTTTGGATTTCTGGCTACATAGAGATTTGGCTGATACATAATACATTTGATTAACCTTCTCTGTAGTGGCTATTTAGCAAGAGACCAGTTTGGCCAGAGCATCTCTGCCCTAGTTGCGGTTCTTAGAGGCACCAGAAAGGGATGCTTATCCTCCCTGCTTCTCATTCTGCTTGCAAGAGAAATTATGGCTTTCAATTTGTGCCATGAGGGGTCCATCTAGGGCATCCCTCTTAGGGATAGAACCCATGCTGTATCACTATATGCAGATGAAAATGTGACTGTATATTGAGGATGCAGTCCAAGCTGGCACAGCAATCACCCTTCCATCTTTTGACAAGATATTAGGACGTTTAATGGGCAGAAGCTTTACTTGTTTTCTTTTCTTCCCATTAGTCCTGAGATTAGATTAGACATAGCCAGATGCAAATTCACATGACAAAAAGAAACTTTTTACTACCTAGGAATTAGAATTTACGAACAGGACTTTCTACATGGTAATATTACCAAAATAGTTTAAGCAATAATAAATCAAACCACATTTTGAAGGACTTCACCCATATTTCTGCTTTGCTCATGCTTTTTTAGACTAGGATCTTGGCACTTTGATACTGAGCCTGTCGCAAGCGCTTCTTTGCACAAGTCAGTTTACTCAGTAGGGGTGGTGAGGACAACGAGCATGATGAGCAACACCATCTTGGATAGTGCTCCAGCTGCTCAAACCAACGGACACTGTATTATGAAGCCCTGGGGCGTGTAGCAGGCATGCTGCTGGTGCACCAAAGGCAGCTCATCTGCACCCGTCCGTGCCAAAACGAGACCAGGAGCCAGGAACCCTACATCTTGGTCTTCAGGTTGAATCACTAATGTCCCCCATGAAGTGGCTGCCTTAAGGAGAACCCCTAGTGATACTTGTTTGCACTCAATTAACCTCAAAGAAGGAAACCCATTGTGTAAGGGCTGTGCTTTTTTGCTGTTGGCTGCACCCCCTACCAAATATTATGCTCCCCCAACTAATAAACTTACATTCTTAATCCCAGATGAAAAATGTTTCTCATTAATTGTAGATCCCTCCCTTGCCATATGCTTGAAATCTTCACACTTCTACAAGAAGAAAAACCAGATGTGGTTTTCTATCCAAAACCTGGCTCCAGGACCCGACATAGCACTGACCTTGCACCCGACTACTATATTGTTCAACCAGACAGTGAGGACAGGAAACGTGGAGGACTGGCGACCATTCTAAAGACAGATTTCCCCTGCCTAATGGGAGCTTCCCCAAGACTCAATTGTGAAAGTTTACCCTGAGTGATAGTCTTCTTTCCCGCATTTATATTTCAGGAATGCTCATCTACCATCTTCCAGGTCCTGCAAGTCAATTTGCCCAGGATTGCCCTGAGGCCCTGGCCAATTCAGCTATCAAGAAAACATACTTAACGGCCCTGAGAGATTTTAACATCCACTTTGACAAGTCCATTGACATGCAGGAAACTGGATTTCTGCTAAATCTATCAGCTATCCAACTTACCCAAAGAGTACAAGATACCTTTTGGAAAAAAGGCCCTCCTTGAAGGGGCACCCCAAAATTTTGCCTTCTTCCTTTTCTTTTTCTGACCTCATTTTTGTTGGCTTTAGGAATGAGGGCACTTTACCATTTATAACCAGTGCTAAAGTACATGCACTCTCTCCTAAAACATAGTAAAACTAGCTCATCACCAATTGGCATATTTAATTTACTTGTAAGTCCCTTTTAAAGTGCACTACATGTTCCCAGGGCATGTACATTAACTGCTACTAGTGGGTCTGCAGCACTGATTGCCCTGCTGCCTCTGCTGGAAGAACATTGCCTTCCCATCACAAGTGATCTCCAAGGGCTTGTGAGCTTGCCTCCTCTTAAGAAGTCTCAGGGCCATGGATGACTTCACCTAAAAGACAAAATCCATGCCTCAACGAGCCTGTCTTGTGACTGAAAAAATGACACCAGGCCTGCGCAATTGACGCAGTGCCTGCCTCACAGTTGAAAAATTGATGCAGCACCTACAGAATCGACGCCGCACCTATTTCAATATGGTTTCATCATCACAGCACATTTGGATTTTCCATGCATCATCCCTGGGTGTCAATTTGACTTCAGCCCGGAACACAGTAAGGAACCAAAGCTGCATGTCTGGACATCAACACATCACCTTTCTTGCAAGGAAAGAATCAATGCATCACCACCCCTGCCAGTAAGGAACCATAACAACGTCTCACCTGTGAGGAAAGAATAAAAGCATCACCTCTCCTGCGCAGTAAGGAATCAATGCATTGCTTTTCCTTTCCAGCACCACCCCTACCATGTGGCCTGCATCATCTTTGCTTTTGATGGATCGCAGGTACTTTATGCTAAGGAAGTACATCCATTGATTCCTGTAAGACCTGGCATCCTTGGTGTGGTCTCCCCTAACCTCTTGCTTCTGCTTCCCAGGTTGTTGCTGTGTCCTGAACTCTGTGTTTTATGTTTTTGTTACTCTGGGCACTTTACCACTGCTGACCAGTGCTAAAGGTCAAGTGCTCTCTATGTGAAATTGTATGTGTGCTTTTACATGATTGGCCTATTTGATTTACTAGTAAGTCCCTAGTAAAATGCACTAGAGGTGCCTATGACCTGTAAATCAAATGCTACTAGTGGGTCTGCAGCACAGATTGTGCCACCCACATGAGTAGCCCTGAAACATGGCTCAGATCTGCCAATGCACTGTTTGTGTGTGCAGTTTTAAACTGCCAATTTTACCTGGCAAGTGTACCCACTTGTCAGGCTCAAATCATCTCTTCTTATACATCTAAGGCACCCCTAAGGTAGGCCCTAGGTAGCCCCATGAGCAGGGTGCAGTGTATGTTAAAGGTGGAACATGTACTGATGTGTTTTACATGTCCTAACAGTGAAATACTGCCTAATTTGGTGTTCACTGTTGCCAGGCCTCTCTATCTCATAGGATAACATGGGGGCTGCCTTTACATATCCCTAAAGGGAAGTTTCCATTTGAGGGCAGATAGAAATATGGAGTTTGGGGTCTTTGAACACACAATTGAAAAATACATCTTTTAGTTAAGTTGTTTTTTAGATTGTTAGTGTGAAATGCCACTTTTAGAAAATAGCCATTTTCTTGCTTAAACCATTCTGTGACTCTGCCTGTTTGTGGATTCCCTGTCTCGGTCAAACTGACGGTTGGGCTGTTTGTGAATCTCCTCCAGACAGTGACACAAAGGGAACTGGGGGTAGCATGCATATCCTGATAAACCATCTGGGGTAGAGTGAAGGGAGGAGTGGTCACTTACACCTCAATGGACTGTGCCTGCCCTCACTTAATGCAGTCTCCAGCCCCCTGGTGTGTGTCTGGGGCCTGGCCTGGGCAAGGCAGGATCCTGTAAACAACAGGGATTTCTTCAAGATTTGCTTCTGGAACAAAAAGGAACCTCTGTTAAGGAGAAGAGCTGAAGAGCTGAGGAGAAGTGCGGCCGCTGCCTTTGACTGTGCTTGGTTGGGCTATCCTGCAGTTGCTGCTTCTGCCTGTGAAAGGGGACAAAGACTGGAGTTTGTGGTATATTCCTGCTTGAAAAGAATCTCCAAGGGCGTGGACTGAGCTTGCCTCCTGTTTTTGAAGTCTCAGGGACAGCAAAGGCTTCACCAATCAGTCTCTGAGTCTGCATGTTGTGGGCTCTAGCTTGTCAGAGGGTGCGATTCCAGTTCCTGGGCCCCTAAGAGTAAACTTCTGGTAAAATCATATGAAACAACGCCACATGCTGCGATGTTTGGAGCCTGTGCTGAAAGGAGAGAGGGGGCACTCCCAGAACCAGTTGTAACTGGCTGGAACCTCCTCTCCCTACCATTGTGAAACACTGTAAAAACTGACTATAAGTACAGGGGAATTTTCCCCAAAAATTGAACATTCTTGGAACTTGAAACTACACAGAACGCTGATGAATGGACTCACCAGGAAACCACCTTGGACTGCTGCTGTTGTGCTGACCTGTGACCTGCCTGGTCACTAGGAGGAACTGCCACCATCTGCACCCCTTGTGCTGGCCTATAGTTGGGCCCACCAGCCCTGTGCACCTTCTTGTTTTGGTTTGCTCCCAGGGGCAGGGTGCTGTGGCCCCTCACCCCTGCAAACCCTCTCTGCAAACTTTGCCCCTATCGCTTTCCAAAGGGAGTTCCTGTTACTGCTAAGGAGAAATCACTGCCACTGCCCGGGCTCATGGAAGTGCCCTTGTGCTTTCAGAAGCGCTTCTCTCCTGATTAAATTCACCGCCACAGCCGGGTTCACTGAGTAATTTTTAGCGCGGGGCTCACGCTCATCTCTGTGCCCCCGGGGAACAGCAGCCAAGGAATCGGAGCAAGCGTGCTCCTCGCAGCGCCCCCGAGGCACCTCCCGCTTCCGGGAGCGCCCCCGGGGCACCAGCCGCCTTCCTCCCTACAGGGAAGCCTCCCGACGGCTTGGGAGCGGCTTCCCCTGACTCGCGCACCACATCGGGTGCGGGCGAGTCTTTCCCTCGGGCCCCCGGAGGGGTCCGAGCTCCCTTCCGCCATGAGGCAGAACTCGGGGAAGGCGCGGGAGCTCCCCCCTTCCCTAGTCACTGCACCAGGAGTGGGACGCTCCTCAACACGGGCACTTTGTTTTCCCGGGACAATCGGGAAGGGAGAACTGCACAAAGGTCTCTTCCCGCCTGTCCTTTCGGTCGCTGGGCCACGCCCGGCCCCCACCCCACAGACAGGGTGTGAGGGGGCCGAGCCGGCCCCCACAAGGCTCACCGGTCCCCGGAGGGGCCCGTTCTACCCTCCAAGGAGGCAGAGGGCTGAACGCCCTTCCCCTCACCCACAGACACCGCATGGCCCCCGTGGTGCGACCAGGAGCACCGGGGGCCCCCGTGTCTGTCTTTAGGCACTGGAAGTGCCTTTTCCACCAGCCAACAGGTACTCTCTAGAGACTCTAGGCTCTAGGAGCCTAATATAGATGTACAGATGTTTGCTATATCCTACTTATTTACTGGTGATACATATATGTGCTAATGTTCCTTTTCTAGGCATGTCTAGCTGATATGTATTTATATGACTTGTGGTATATTCTCTAATGTTCCTTCCAAGGGTATTTAGAAATTGTTCATGACAAGTGCCTATACCTTTTACTATAATTCCTGACTACTGCTTATGTTGCAGAATCCTGTGTACTTACGTGTTCTAATGTGACAACTGCATATTCTTGCAGAGTATTAGTAACTTGTGTAACCCTCTGACAACTGCTAAGGTAGCAGGGTATTACTTAAGTGTAATGTTGGTCTAATTATGTTTTGTGCAATACAGATTATTTTTACATAGCTCAGTGTTGTGTTTACTTTGTGGTGTACATTTTGCATCACGTGTGTTGTGTGTTGTGCAAACGCTTTACACATAAGCCTCCAGGTTAAGCCTGACTGCTCTTGCCAAGCTACCAAGGGTGTGAGCAGGGGTTATCTTGGACGTGTAACTCCCAAGCCCTGACTAGAGTGGGTAGGTTCTGCCTGGCTGAGGTGCATACCCTAGCCAACCAGAAACCCCATTTCTAACAAATGACCTTTTATTAGCTCCTTCCTTATTTTTTTAGTAGAGGTTAAAGTGAGGTAGGGAGATAATTCTTACTGTGTCTGCAAAGTTGCTTTAGATGGTCTTAAAGTGACTGGCAAAGATTGTGAAAATTCAGGTAAGCCTCCCCCCAATAATATTACAGCCTCTGCTGAAACCCCTGTATGTGCAGGGTTCCGATTTATACACTATGTACACTTTCACACACCTTCCATTTATTGGCTTCCTGAGAATTTAAAATGGGGAAAAAAATCACATTAATTACCAGAGCGTGTGGAATTTGGTGTGGTAAGAACTGTAATCTACAAGTTATTTCTCAAATACTTGTAATACAAGCTATTTATTGCACCAATAAACTCTAATCCCTGCAGAGTAGGATTTTATCATGTGCAAAAAATATAACCAAACATCAAACTACGGCTAATGATGGCCTTAAAATCAAAATAGATGCCAGTGCTTAATGCTCACATGTTTGTTTTCTAATATTGATTTCAATAGGGAGATTTATTTATAGATAATAATTAGGACACAATGGCCCTGATTTATACTTTTTGACGCAAAAAGCATACCGCAGGCTAGCGCCATTCCTGGATGCTAGCCGGTGTCATATTTAAGCTATGACTCTAGCCGGCAGTAGGGCTCAGTTAGCGTCAAAATTATTAATGCTAACCGGGTGGGGGAGGCGTTGGAGAAACTGGAGGTTGTGCGTGAAAGAATGGCGCTAGTCAGGTTAGAGTCAAAAAAATTACTCTAACCTGATTAGTGTCATTGTTTCCATGCACAATCCCCATGGACATGACTCCTGTCTAAGTAAAGTCAGAAGTCATGCCCCCCACCCCAATGACCATGCCCAGGGGACTACAGTGCCATGTAGGGGGTCCCAAGTTAGGCCCCCCTACAGCACTTTGCAAAAAAAATAAAAATACTTACCTGGACTTACCTGGGATGGGCCCCTCCAATCCTTAGGTGTCCTCCAGGTATGGGTGCGGGTGGGTGGGATGTCCCTAGGGGCAGGGAAGGGCACCTGTGGGCTGTTTCCATGGTCTCTGACCATGGAGAAAGGCCCACAGGTCCCCTAATGCCTGCCCTGACCCAGGCGTTTAATAATGGTGCTAGAACGCTTAGTGCCATTATTTAAGGCCCTCCTCCTCCCGTGCGTGATTTTTGCAAAAATTAGGCGCTAGGGCCTCTGAGTCATTTTTTGCCTGGGAACACCTACCTTGCATCTCATTGATGCAAGATAGTTTTCCGCAGGCAAAACAAAGACTTTAACTCCAATATTTTGGTGCTACACATGTCTAGCATCAAAATATAAATATGGAGTTAAGTTTGGGCCAGATTTGCATTAAAACAAATGACGCAAATCCGGCGCACACAGAGTATAAATATGTCCCAATATGTCTGTCAGACAATATGCTGATAATGATATTCTTATACCACACCAAAGATTCTTGGCGAATATGCATCAATTGGAAGGAATGAGCAAATGCTAAAGCAAAAGCCGTTGAAAGTTACCAACACGTTACAATAACAGGCAAAGGAGCACAACAACAATTCAAATCAAGAAACAATTACAAAAACACAGCAGGAAAGAGTCAAATATCAGATATATTCAAGAGCACGTAATCAGAGGGAGAACAGAGAAATAAGTCTGCAAACAAAACTGTAGAGTAGATAAGCAGATCGCACCACCTTCACCACAGCAAAAACCATTAAAGGGGCCCGATGTACAAATCGTGTGAACAGTTGCAAATGGTTCCATTCAGCATTTGCGACCATTATTATGTTTTTGAATGAATCACATTTTAGAAGACACAAAAGATTTCTGACTCCTCAGGTGGAATTCCTATTCAATATCTGGATGGTGCATGTTGTTGGTGTCCCTTCCAAATAACCAGTCAGTATCTTATTTGTCAGTGTTTTTCAACTGAAATCTGGTAAAATAACATTGATTGTTTTACCGACACCTCAAAGTAATGATTCACAAAAGGGAAGGGGATCTTTGTAAATGATAAAAAAATGATTGTTAAAGAGCAGGCAGTTGCCTATAAATATTAATGGGATAGGTCATATTATGACCAACTACGAATCAGATTTTGAAGAACCCACCTATTAGTACATAGGTCGTCCTCAAGAATACTGCTCACAGTTTGAGACCAATATTTAGTCACCAGATGTGTGTATGTGTGGCCAATGTATCACCAAAGTACATGCTGGACCCGGAACATCTAGTTAGCTCATAAATTCTTCAGTGTTTCCAATATTCTTGTAAATAAATAAAATACCATTGTGCAAGCACAATGCGCTTTCCCCCCAAGCAGTAACAAGAGTCAACTTAGTGACAATAAGCTACTTAACTGTGGAGCTTGACTGTGAACCACGTCGAGTGTTGTGAATTAGACCACGGAAATTTGTCAGTACCATGCTTTGCCCACAGAATAAATCTGAGGGTGGTGCCGGGGTAAGACACTGAGAACACTTAGGAGCAGCAAAGGGGAATGAGCGGTCTCTGCAAAAGTAAAAACCAACAAGCTGGGGCCAAACCATAACAACGTATCAGAGAAACAGACTTAAATATTCGATTAACTTATTTTAAAATACGTCGTAATAATAAACATGAAGATAGTGCTAATTATTAGGCTCCAGAAAATACAATATAACATACTGAACAATGAAAAATATGGCAGTTACATAAATGTAAGTTACAGACCAACTAGAAATGTACCTAAAAATTAGGGTAACTAGGGGACGCTTATGATTAAATACGTTATACTTATTAGTCACCGTACTTTATCAGTTCGTAATGTCATAGTTGAAGAAGCATAAACCACTTTCAATAGAACGCAGACCGCATATTTTCAGAAGCGAATGGAAGTTTTGCCTGCAACTATTTCACTGCACATGCAGGCAATAATCATCATTTTTTCTTTCTATGAACCTTAATATTGTCTCTCCACGCGACCTGTTTCTCCATGTGAAATTTGAGAACTCAAAACCACTATCAAATTCTCAGGATGGAGGGGCTTTCTCGGGTTCCACCACAATGATGGCAGAAAATCATCTTCATTCAATTTAAATCTATCAAAGCCATAAAGGCGCAGAACAGCGACGGCTTGAAACATGTCCTTAAGATTAGGTTTCAAATTATAACCATTGACAGATTCAAACAAGCAAAGCCTTCAAATGCATTTTGACATTTCAGTTCTCACTGACAGGCAACTTCAAATGCTTTCAAATGACAAGCTTGGTGTTGGAACATTTCCCCGTCCTTCACAGCTACTCTTTACACTTGTCAATTTTGTCATAAAAAAAAAGCTTTTTGTGAAAGCGTTCAACAAAATGTCTCGATGACACGTCCTGCAGCATTACCCGTTTGCAACTGTGACTAAGTTCTGTGTTATGCTAATGACTTTTTGAAACTTGGACCGAGCAACATCTAACCTATCCTTTGAGCCTAAAATGATAGAGCAAGATCTCACAATTCAGCTCCAGAGAACTTTTGAGACAAACTCGCTCTTGAATAACTACTAATCAGGGTTCACTCCAATTTGCGTTAAAGACCCCCAACTGTTCGATGCAATAAATTGGGCTTAAGTTGAGAGTTAAAAACTTGAGACATTCTTCATCGTCCTAAATCAGTATGTTAGAATTGCTAATGAAGTCCTTGGCATCTTGTTAAATCATGTACACTTCAGCTGGAATGGACCGATACAGAATTTCAGTTGATTCTGTCGTTTGTATCTAGAAAGGAATAGCAACGTTATACCGGGGAATTTATATTTCAAACAATACTAATGGTAACTGTGTGTTAAGGAGACGTTATCCCTTCTCCTGGAGCACGTAAATGACAGAAGCACTCCGTGGTCACCTTATTCCACCATGTAGTTTATTGTGTTAAATGCAAGTATATCAATCAGATTTTCCAAAGAGTGCACATAATTTGACCGAGGTAGGTAAGTGTCTAGATGTGATGTTGTGCACTGGTTATGTATGAATGACACCAAAAGTGTAGTTTACTGACTGCTAACAATACAAATGATAGACGTTAACTAGCTATAGTCCCCTACTAGTCACGGAAAGCAAGGTTTGCCATCTAAAATGTATTAATGAATTTAGGCTATCCTTTGTGCTTCACTCACTTGCTGTGGTAGGTTTTGTGAATTTGCATTCAAATAATCTTTCCATTAAAATGTTTCTCATACCGTTATAGTTCCCCACGGATTTGGAAAACGATGTGAACTCTATCTGTAATATTATGATGCCATCAATGTTTGTATCCTTTTGCTGACATAGATGTTCTAAAATAAATGAGGTCAAAGGAGGGCACTGGAAATGACACCACATAAGATTTGAATATCACCTTTTGGCACAAGGAAACCCTTGGATTGTCCTTGAATTACAATAGCAATTCAGAGAAATGTTGTTAGTCCTGACAGCCTTAGGGTGGTTTACCCTCAACTTTTTGCCTGCCTCCTACGTTTTTGCTGGCTTTGGGACTCTGTGCACTTTACTACTGCTGACCAGTGCTAACGTGCTTGTGCTCTCTCCCCTAAACACAGTAATATTGGCTCATACCCAATTGGCATATTCAGTTTACTTAGAAGTCCCTAGTAAAGTGCACTACGTATGGCCAGCCACTCTACATTGTGCCCCTTCTCCTGGGACTGGGCTGCCCCAGAATTGGCAGTTGGACTCTGCATCAGGCCCCTGCAGTTCTCTCATCAAGCACATGGTGAGCACTTTATACTTTCATGTCTTCTTCCCCATTAAGCTTGTAGTGAGTGCTTGATTTTTCATTTAGTTTGGTGAAAACAGTGCATGGTGACCACTTCATTTTTCCCTTTGTTGGTGAAACCAGCACATGGTGAGCACTTCATTTTTTTTTTTGTTGGTGAAACTAGCACATGGTCGGCGTTGTTGCTTTCCCCCAGTGTCTCTTTGTGAAGTTAGAATGTGGCTGACCTAACTGGAGCTCTCCCATAGCCCCACACTCTGTGCTGCTCAAGACTGAGTGCAGGCTGCCAGAAGGAGAGCGAGTGCGGGAGCTGCACCTGACCACCTGAGGCAGGGGCTACACTGTAACAACCCTGGGCTGATTGCCTAGGTGATGAGAGATGCATTGCAATGTCCCACTACTCCTAGCTTGCCATTCAGCAGCATGGGCCTTGTGGGCAAGGCTGCCAACATGCTGCAGAGGAGATGGAAGCAGCCAGGAGAGGCTAAGGGAGGTCTCCTGTGCCGCACCTGTCCGCAGCCCCTGAGCTTACTGCAGCTCCACTGCGTGTTCGAGTGCAGCTGACCCTTGTCATTTCACCTGTGGAGAACCAAGTTGGGTCCTCCACTATTGCCAACAGGGTGTGCCTTCCTGTATTGGGAAACGTACCTTGGGGGCATTTGTGTCTGCCACGTGATGGAGAGTAACCTTGAAGGAGGTCCATTTAAAGCCATGCTTCATTCAGGAAGGTGCAGAGTGGGTTTCCTGCTGGAATCTACTGTGTTTTCCCTAGTATGGGGACAGGTGTGCTGCATCCTAGGGGTATTCATGTGATTTGTACTATCCAAATCTAAAATTTTGACACTTAAGCTGAACTAATTATAATTCATGTTGTTTGGTCAGATGAGTTATTCACTGGCCTTGCTTGGACTGATTATATCACTCATGTTGTTTTCAACAAAGCCTGCAGGATATTAAATTGTGTAGCATTTGTGAACTTTGCGTTATCAGAATACAGAGACTTAGAACAATGATTACATATTATACACAATACTTATGATCATTATGTTTTTGGTCTTATGACATATATTTGCAATGTAAAAAGCACATTTTTATATAATCATGTGTGGAGTCTCTTTTGTAGTGCATTCTATTCTATCACTGGTGTCTGTGTGTTGCACAAATGCTTAACACATTGCCTCTGGAGATAAGCCTGACTGCTCTGTGCCTAGCTACCGGGGGTGAGCACAGGTTTCTTTGATGTGTATCTTACTTGCCCTGACTAGAGTGGTGGGTTCTGCCTGGCTTAGGTGGATACCTTAGCCAACCAGAAACTCCATTTCTAACAGAGGCGATCCCCAAAGAAAGCTGTTGACATATCAAAGTATTCCAGATCTGAAATGGTCCCTGTGTAGTTCATCAAGTCATATTTACCATGTTTGTGCCAGAATTGAAAGTGACCTGGTGCTACTGGCATCACTGCGGAATAATGGATTGCATCAGCAATGAACGGAGAGTCCAATCAGTCCAAGTGCTGCCACTGCCCAAAAATATCACTGTAATAAGGATCAGGCAGGGTGCCACAACTACCTCAGCTGAACACCTGCTAACACCCGACCAAGAGGGCTGATGCTGCTGAATCAGCCGATGCCACAAAGAGCCACTTTCCTGTATTCGACTTGCAACACCATCCGGAAAGGCTGCTGCCATGGCCCCACTACAAATATTCCACACTATGAAAGTGGGATGGTGTGACTGCATCCGGTGCACACCACAGACTGTTAACAGCAACTTGCAGATAAACAACTTGCTTAGCATGCACCAAGAGACAAGACACATTAAGGCATGTTGGCTGATCAACAACATGCAGTTCAGGCTGGATAGTGCACATGAGGAGCAGGGTCAAGAATGATTTGCATATAGCTTGGTCCAAACTGAGGTGGCATGGCGGGTAAAGAAATTATGGATGGGGATGCGGCCTGAGTGAATGACGGTGACTGAGATTATTTCAGGCAATCTATCCATCACCTTGTTGTTTTCGCATTTGATGCCCTAAGAACACCAGGTATGCCCAGACATAGGTCCCATTCTCACTGTGCCACTGGACACAAGTTATACCTGGAAGAAGAGCCCTAATTAGGGTGAAATCAATCCTAAATTGCCTGTGTTCAGGTTCAGGATGGACCTGACCTGGCAGATTGGGCTGGACTGTTCCCATGAGAGGCAGGGTAAAGACTGATTTGTATATGTCTTGGTCAAAACAGAGGTTATATGGCAGGAAAAAAATGCTGGATTGCAATGTGGCCCAAGCGATTAACAGTGTGTTAGAATAAATCTAACATTCCTTCTATCATCTTGTTTTTTTGACTGGTAGAATACAGCATTCTGTAACCACCCATGTTGTTTCGATTAGGTTGCACAGTATTTACTTTTGCTATTAAAATAAAATTCTTATTTTCATAAAGATAAGCACTGGGCCGGAGATTACTTATCTACAGTGAGTGGTTGAATAATGAGTTATAAGCTCTGGCCTCATTAGAAGCCTGTGACTCCTTGCCCTCACTGCCCTGAGATACAAAAAGGTTTGTATTTGGCCTACTTTCCAAAATAAACCATAAAACATGAGCCATCATGGCTGGGACCCAGTAGGCACTGACTATTCAGTGAGATACCGAACAGGGTCTGACAACTCCTACTTAGCACTTGAGTGTGGTAGTGGAGTGAGGAAGAACAGGTGAGTTACTGTGAGTTATAGTCTCTAGATGCAGAAATTCATCAATATAACTTAATACATCACTGCCCAATCAGTGTTTTTTTCTTTTTAAAAGAAAAGGGAATGTATTACACACAAAACTAAATAATCTGCACTATTATGCACAGATTAAATAATATATTCCAACAGGAAGGGGTAAATGACTATGCGAACACTCCCTTAAAGACCTCCTAACACCCAAGGGATGCACACCTTATAAAGACACACAGGTCACGTAGCCCGTGCATGAAACCTGAATCCCATAGACTGTGGGCAGCTCTAATAGTCTGTGCACAGCCAGTCCTAAACTCTAAAAGGCCATACACCCTATGCACCTAACACAAGAGGTGCATTATTAAACAGTCAGACCTACTAGTGTTGTCAGTGTTGGATCAGACCATGTGTTGCATGGTGTAACCCCAAATGTTTGCCATGACTGTTTTGCTGGCTGTAGAACTCAGGACACTTTAGCTTGCTAACCAATAGTAAAGTGTTTATGCTCCTCCTTTCAACATGATGAAATTAGAATACTCTTAATTGGCATATTTAAACTACATATACATTTCCAGTATATAGTACAAAAGTATAAGGTAAATATCACAAGTAGACTGCAGCACCAGTTGGGTCAACCACCCCATGGCAGTGACAGTAGAAATATTATTGCAAGCCTACCATTGTAGCCTGGTTGTGCAGTTTCAAAACTGCAAAATTGACCTATCAAAACAACATATTTTCACAGACCTTAACCTTCATTTTATCTTTTAAAATATTAATGTTGCCCCTAAATGTGTGTTACTGCCTAGCACACGGTGCACTTTAGTTAAAAGTAGAGCATGTAAAGGCTTAATGGTAACCATGTCCTTCAGTGAACAGCCACAAAATACATTTTCATTGTAGAAGGGTTGTCTGTTGGTGAATTCAGATTAGTAATCAATATTTTGAAAAGTCTACTTTTACTAAGTTACTTTATTCATTGCCTGAGGTCTCTGGGTGCTGATTTGCATGAGGTTCCAACTGTTACCCATTAACTGAATAGACCCCAGACAAGGACAAAGGCTTGGGTGTTTGGAGTGGTCTTTGTTCCTCTGGCAGACTGACAATTTGGGTTTTGCCTAGGAACTTAATTAGCTTGAAAAAAGCCTACCATGTCTGAGACAATTGTTAGCTGACACATGAGCAGGGCCCTTCTTTGTTCTCCCAGTCAGACAGGCACCAATAATAATGACAGAGGAGCTGCCCCCCAGAACTGGCTTACAGTGACCACAGAGCAGGGTTGCTCTTTTCCCTGGTCACAGCTCTAGGGTGAGCACAGGAGCTCTGCACTGACAAATAAACATTCTGTCATTGTGGTTTATAATAGACAGGGACACTGTTTAATTTTGTGCTGAAAGTGCAGCAAATGTGGCTATGGTTACCCCTTGGAACGTTTCCCTTGGTTAGAGAGGGACCAGGAGTCATCCCCACCCACAGGCTGGTGCCAGGCATACATGTGACATCCCTGGACACCCTCTGCAAAACACTACCAGAACTGTGGAAGACAGAAGAAGGGCTCTGTTTGCTGTAGAGACCTGTGCTGAGACCTGAGAAGCTGGACCTGCTCCCACTTGTACCAGGGCAGAGAAGTGCACTCATATGGTCAGTTGGCTGGCCTCCTGTTGAGCTACAGGGAAACTGCAAGTGGCTAAAGCCCTTTTCCTGAAGAGTCCAGCTGACCATTTACAACTGGACCTGCCCTGAAGCCTACTGGTGGCTTTTCCTGGAGTGAGTATTGTCTATCAATTGCTATTCCTGAGGTCCTGGGACCCTTGGCCACGTCATAATGTATTTCTCCCAACATCATGAGAAACCTGGAACTAAGAAACATTTTGGCTCCAAAGACTTCTGGATGACGAATACAAACCTGTCAACTCAATCTGAAAAAGGTGCATTGCTTCTGGGCCAAAGATTCAGGTTGCTCCCGCACAGACCTTTCCCACAGCAGCAAATCTGTTTCATCAGGAAGTTGCAGAGAGGCTATTGGGCCTCCAGGAACCCTGTTCGGCTACAGCTTTCAGCCATGTCTCACTGGAAGAATCTGAGCTCCAAACAAGTGACCATGTCCAAAGATAGAAATCATCACGGGCGAAGGCACCAAAAGTGTCCGGCTGGTGAAGCAACTTCCTTGGGAACAGTTTTTACATTTCTCTCCCTTGGAGCTTTTCATGCCAACTGTCAATGGCTTTATCAGAACCTCGACTGACAATTATCTGGCAATTGTGGGTCCCTTTTCAGCCACAGCCTACTGCCTTGCCCCACTGATGATGTTTTACTTGCATTTCAAAACTAATTCAGAAGTTAAAACTTCTGACTGGGATTAACCTGGTTTCTGTATGTAACTTGCACTCTATCGCAGTCAGCCCTAAACACTTAAGCTCCCTGTCAAGTGCAACCAGATGATGTGATCAACACTTTTTAAGAAAAGTGTCTGATTCCCGTTATTAGATTATTGTTGTTGTGGTGTCATTTTGTTCATTAAAATATTCTCTATTTTTTATAAATTGGAGTGAGATTTTCATTGTGTTGTGTTGGCAACTATGTATCTGTTTTGGTACTTCTAAATGCTTTACAAATGTTCTTAAGTTAAGCCAGTCTGCTCTGTTCCTTAGCAATCGGGGTTGAGCTCAGGTTCAAATTAATGAAATCTTTACTGGACCTAACAAGAATAATTCCAATACTACATGTGGTGGGCTACCACCCACCCCAGGTAATAGCCCACCTTCTCAACCCTAACAAACTCAAAGGACTGAGCAACCTAAGTTGATGCACAAAACAGCTTCTTGGTCAAAGCCTCAGCTCCAGGAAAGCTTGAATTACTAGCAGCACTCTCCTGAGGCCACTCTTTCTGTGACCTACGAGATGTTTTGTGGCACACAAGAATCAGTGGTGGGGCTCCTTTGGACTTATGGGGGGGCACAACACAGCTCCTGGATAGCCCACCAGCACACATTCACTCCTTGCAGCCCTCCTGGACCATTGTGCTCAGAAAAAGTAAATTCCAAAAGCAATCTAAGTGCCCTCTGAGGCTGTGTTTTTTTTAATTGTCAGCATGTATTTCCTTCATTTTGGACCCTTTTCAGGTGACAAAAATGTAGAGTTTTATTTTTCTTTAACTGTACCCGCTGGCACATTTCTTTTGAGCAAGAAGGTACACCTAACCCTGTGCTCCTCTCTTCCTCACAATGTGGGACAAATAATGCGGAGGCCACTTCCTGAGCAATTGCACAGGCTTCCTGTGTACCCAGTGCACCTCCTCCTTCATATGGCACTGAAGCTGGCGCCTCTCTGGAAGAGTTAGGAGATAGCAGCAGCAGATGGGAATCAGCCCTTGTGCTCTTCCCACTCCTTGTGACGTTTTCAAGAAGAGCCCAGAGACACTAGTGCTCTGCCCACTGATTTTTTCACTCATTCACCAGCAGTAGGATTCCATAGAAATAGTGCATGTAGGAGACTTCATTCCTGTTGTATATCAGTTGGAATGACTGATAAACCGCTTCAGCACTTGGTTAAAATAACTTTAGGGATAAGTGCAGGGATTTTGGATGCGGGGTGAAGGGTGCAGGAAATGATTATAAACAATATTCTAAAAGGTGAGATAGGTGTGTTACAGTTCAGCTGGGAATTAGGGCAGAAATGTTGAGGAGAACAATGTCAGCTCGAAATTACTGTTGGCAGGAGGGCAAGCTTTACCTACAAGGTCATGCTTATTGCACCACAGCAGAATTTTACAGACAAATGCAAGAAGCACATTTTTATAATAAATTATTATTGTTAATTGGAGTCGCACTTCATATTGTAAAAGTGAAAATTGTGTATTTGCCACATTCCTTCAGATGTTAAAGCAATTTCTGGCTCCATTTCATCCACAAATCTTGATGTATGATGTAGAGGGGAAACTGCTTCTTTGGTTATGACGAAAGTGGTAAAATGGTGCATTTGGGCTCAATTTGAGCTAGTCCCAAGTTATATATTCAATTTTTGGTACATTGATAAAATCAACAAGGACATTATATAGACCAATTGCTTGCAATGGATCCTCAGTTTGCCACGCTTGCCTGTGATGCTGTTTACCTTTTGATTATGTAGTGAATAATACTGTCCCCTGCTACTCTGTTGTGCAAACGTCCAGCGTCTGCCCGTCCCAGCTCCCTACAGTCCCAATGCACAGTCCCCTGTCCGGTGCTCAATTTGTAAATAAAAAGGTGCCGGTACCCAAAGCCTTCTTGTTAAACACGCGGCTGCTGCAATTAAATGTGTGAACACGGAATACGGACGCAGCGTAATCCTGAAGCCATCTCAGGCCTCTTCAATCCATATAAAGCCACTTCCTGCCCCTTCAGCTCACTCTTGCAGCTTTCTACTTTCTCCCTTAGTGACGCTTTTTTTGTTTTTCCCTTATCCGTCTTTCCCGTATGTGTCTTTTGCTCGCAGCAAATTCTTGAGGCAGAAGAATAAGCCCCGGCCCTCAAAAATAAGTGCCGCTTCTCTGCACCGGAAACAACAAGCACAAATTAAGCACTGTCCCTGTCCCAATTGCTTAGTAACCTGCTGTGGCGCTTCATGAGCACATTTTCTGTGTTGTGCTGCTCCGGCGCGGAAGGAGTCCTACTTTTAGTCAAATTGAAACTCTTAAATTCTTTATTAGTTATTATGAAGAATCGTTGTCCAACAACTGCAAGAGTCCAGGATTTATAGTAGCTAGACTAATGTTATTGATCTCTGCATGACGTACCCATTCAATTAGGCTCAGTGGCAAAAGAGCTCATACCATATACTGATATGCCCTTTATTCAGTACTTAGGAAATCAATCCATTTGAATACTTTATTTATATGAAAATGCACGGCACTATATGTTACAACCTCACACTGTTCTGATTTGCCATAACAAAACCGCTTAATTCATCTGATAGACCTAATCATATTTTGCATGTACATTTCAGTTTATTAAATACCCCGCATTAATTAATTAACTTTGCTCAATACATTCAGTGTATAATGAACTTGCAACATCAATAGGAAATGATCTACAATGCATGAAAGCATTCAATCAAATATCCAATAAACATTTTTTGTGTGCTCAACATTAATTTGAAAGAACATAATTAGACGTCATGTTGCACAATAAGGATAATTGATCAAAGTCATGTGCTCCGCCCTCTCATTTGATTTTTACAATAGCAGTCTTTTCCCTTTGAGGCATTGTTAATCTATTTCTTTATGTTCAGGAGGAAATAGTTATGATTTAAAATACACTCAATTTTTGTTTTTTAAGAACTTCAAAGTTGATAAAATCTTGAATATAGCATGTGTGTAGTTTTACACAATCTCTAAAAAATAATCTGAACTCTAGGACTGGACAAAATATTAACTGCGACGATGATTTTTTTTTTTTTTTAAATGTATCATGCGACTGACATAACTTTTTTAAGTGAGGGTTTAGTCAAAGCGTCTCACGACTTACCAGTGGGAGGAGATTTCGTACAGAAACAATCCTGCTTTTTGAGACATTTTCTTATGGAACCAGCCACCTACTGGTACCTAGCAAGGCTTTTTTTAAACACAAGATTGGTGCTTGCAAGATGCCAGCAAACCACATTTCACTATAACAGTGTAATTTTCTAAAAATGTCATGACATTTCGATAAACGTGTGTGTGTGTATATATATATATATATACGATTTCGTATCCCTCAAACATCTGATTAGACGAGAATATTTTCAAAGTTTGGGTAAGGACCAAAACATTGATGCAATGGAAGAAACGAAAAACACTAAATCGATATGTGACAATCAAACACTTTCAAGGGTTTTAACTTGAAGCACACTTATGTCTCCATTATGATGGCACAAACAACAGAGCATGGTAAAAGTGATATGAAACTGGGTATATCCGCTACAGTAATATAAACTAAAATATAAGGTCTGTAAACCAAGGGTGAACTTCAAATTAGAGTCTGTGCAGTGCAAATCGAGATATTTCTTAAGCGTCTCTAGTATTTGCTTTTTGGAGCTGGGCTGTTGCTAAAGCTTAAAATGGCAAGAAATGCAAGTGAGTGAAACATATAAATACCTAGGGGCATATTTATACTCTGTTTGCGGCGAATGTGCGTCAAAAAGTTTGATGCACATTCAGCCAAACTTGCCTCATATTTATACTATGACGCCCGACCCTACGGACGTCAAAAATCCTCTGTGTGCGTCATTATTTGGATGCAGGAAACCGCCTTGCGTTAATGACATGCAAGGTAGGCGTTCCCATCCAAAAAATGACTTTAAGGCCTGTGCGCCTTATTTATACTCCTGCGTCATTTTGACGCACAGGAGGGGGAAGGCCTTAAGAAACAGCGCCCACCCTGATGTGCTCTGTGTTTTAACACCTGGGTGAGGGCAGGCTTTAAGGGACCTGGGCCCCACTTCCAAGGTCTCTGACCATGGAAGCAGTCCAGAGGTGCTCGTCCCTGCCCCCAGGGACACCCCCTGCCACCCTGGCCCACCCCTGGAGGACACCCATGGATGGGGGGACCCATCCCAGGTAAGTACAGGTAAGTAAAGGTATGTAAATATTTTTTTTGAAGTGGCATAGGGAGGCCTAACTTGGGCCCCCCTACATGCCACAGTGCCCAATGACCATGCCCAGGGAACAGATGTCCCCTGGGCATGGCCATTGGGCAAGGGGGCATGACTCCTGTCTTTGCTAAGACAGGAGTCATTTCAATGGGGGTTGTGCGTCAAAAAATGGCGCAAGTCCGGTTTGAGCCATGATTTTTGACTCAAACCTGACTTGCACAATTTTTTGATGCACAACACCATTTTTCCCTACACCGGTGCTGCCTGGTTTAAGGGCAATCCTCAAATAAGTCAAGCGTAGGAATGGCGTTAGCCGGCGGTAATTCTTTTGACGCAAACCAGCACTGGTGCTGGTTTGCGTCAAAAAGTATAAATATGGACCCTAGAGTGACAGACATTAAATGAAGATATGTAAATGTTTTCAAAGCCAGATACAGAGATAAACTGCACATAGGCTAAATACAGCTTAAAATCTACGTGATGAAAGTAACATGAGCTATAATCAAAGTAAATCACGTTTCCTTGAGTTTTACACTTAGCATTCAGAATTGAATGTTATTTTTAAAGGAGGTTATCACAGTAGTTAACAGATATAAAAGAAATTCAACTATATCGGTCTTCCCTTTAACGTTAATATAAGAAGTGAAAATTAAATATAAAGGGACAAACATGACATGTGGTGGAGGTTGGGCATACTGAGGAAATTTGCAAAGATTTAAGAGAAAATATGACGAACCAACCACTCAAGTAGGAGCAGGCCATAAGTGAAGTCCAAAGTGGGTTCAATGGCCTTGGATCTCCTTAGTGTTTACTGAAACACATTTAAGTGACACAAATGTTCCTGATCGTAGACACACTGATTCATCTCTGTCAGATTGAAGCTACGTTTTTTTCGGTTCAGATCACAGGTCATTTTCTGAAGCAAAGGAGATCAACTGGGTTAGTACTTTTGGCGAGACATGTTAAGAAGTAAAATGCTGCGAGCAATGCAGAAACTGACAGAGGGCAAAGCAGAAAACAAACCCTTAGCTCAGTTTGCTGTTTCGCTGTGTGAAATGACACTACTTTCAAAGAATCCTATAAAAAAGAATACAATAAAAGTTTTTAGGTAGAGGAAACTCTTCCTTCCCAATTTATACAAGATATTCTAGTCCTTGTCGTTTTGCAAAATAATTATTAATGTGTCATAGGTCATATAATCACTCTTTGACTTTTCAATTAATTAACCAGTTCCCTATTTGAAATCAATGGAGTTTCTATTGATCTTGTTCTTTCTGGTGATCAGCAATTTTGTGCAACTTCTCTTGCTTGCCACCTCAAAATACTTGCTTTTTGCACAAAGGGTGACGCTGGGTAAATGGAGAGGATGTCTGAGCCAGCCCTTAAATTACTAGACCGTCTCATATGGCTAGTGTTGTGAGTGTGAATTGTGAATTATTGATTTTGTTACACCTGGGACGATTAGGGTGTCTTAATACAGCCAATAGAGGTCAATTCATTATGGTGTCTTTCAAGGGGTGGTATTGATGCAGTCTTTGGTGTTCACCTCCTGTAGAAGAATCAATAAATTGGTAGTCAAATATCTGGTACATCAAAAGTTTGGTCATTTTCTCTGCCCTTAAAAAGTCATTATTTACACGCCTGAAGCCTTTAAGAAATGTCAGAGGAACAAAGATGATATTTTTTCATTTTAACGGCTGCCAGTCATCTCAACTCGGAAAGTAGCAAGTTATGATATTTTTTTTACAAATCCTATTTGATAACTGATAACAAAGACAACAGGTAAGAACTGAATATGGAGTGTTTCAAAGGTGTCATAATGAGTATTAGGTATCTTGTTCTTCCACTGAAAATGAAAGGCGTTTGAAAGCTACTGTATCTAATGAAGAGAAACAAGATGATTTAGGTCTTGTAATCTATTGAGTTTCACTTTGAATCCTTGGAATTTTACGCAACAATATATTGAGGTAATGTCTTCTATGGATTCATAATTGAAAGCTGCACATCATCTGCAACCAGTGAAATTTGGAAAATGTCTTGATCAATGTTTACCCATTCATTGAAGAACTGCATTATTTGTTTGTTAAAAAAAAAAAAAAAAAAAAAAAAACCTTCAATTGAGACTGTAAACAAAACACATTGTTGTTTAATTCCTCTGTGTATTACATGTTGCCTACCATACTCTTGGGGGATTGGTAATGTTTTAATGATCAAGTTATGAAATCCCATACAAAATCTATATGATCTTTCACATATTCCAGAAATCCCCATTTATTACCATCACAGGAGGTTTTCATGTCTATGGAATGGTTTATCTGTATTTTTAACACTATGAACAATGTGCAAGATCTGTCTCGTTCTGCCTTACAGATAAAGGTGACTTATCTGGTTGTACTTAGTGTGGCATATTAAGCATGACCAATTATTTGGCTAGTACATTTCATAATACGTAAAGCTATAGGGTAAGAATTGAAATGGGTAATACTATGTGTATGCCCTGATATCCCTGTTAGATGTTGCGATGAGCAATTAGCCTATTGCTGTCACTTATTACGTAATCAATCTTGAGTTCCAGAAACAAACAAATACAGATTCTTTATGTTCAGTAGGCATTGTGCAATAATCTTAAAAAAGATCAATGTGTACACATCCAGGCTAGGTGCCTTGTAATTTTCCTTGATTTTAAAGCATCCTTTTGCATGATGGCCTTGAGGTGTCCTCTATTCTCCTGATAATCAGGATAGTCCTATAATTTAGATTGGTTAGTATCTGTATTGGTTAGCTGAATTTGCCTCTTCAGTAGCATTTAGTGCCTGAAAATAATTTTGGTATTGGGCCTGTATTCTAACGTTGTCTGATGATTATTTGGGGCAACCATTTAATGAACAATGGTGGTTGAATGATTCTCTTTGAGTTATCCTGCTAAAAATTATCCCTGGTTTGTTACCTCCCTAGTTAGATGAACATCCTGTAACATTCACGCAACTTACTATAATGTCAGAGTCACTCAGGATCTATTATCATCCCTATGCTTGTTACTCTCAATCTGATAACTGTATAGTATCTCATTTAATTGCCAGGCCATAAATAAAATCGGAACCCAAAATCTAGTGCACACATTTCACCCAGATGAGGGGATTGTTTTAATTAATCTTTATATAAAAAATTAGACATTACTTTAATATGAACAAATCAATTCTTTTTAAAATATGTTTACAACAAATGTGCTGTAACATTTTGTTTTATTGGTTCTATTTAAAAATCAACTATGTACAATTATTTGCAATTAAGATGTAAATAAAATATTTTTCCGACATTATTTTAAAGTTTAAAAAACTTCAGTCCTAGTGGCAAAGTCATTCACCTACATGTGGAAATTTACTTTACATTTGTATATTTGGCTTATGCACCTGGTTTCAAGGATTGTGGACATATATGTCCACACTTTATTGTAGTTTTACCCTTCGGAAATGATGAATATCCAAAAGTAGTAAAGTTACTACAAAGTATGAGAGTAAATTTACATCTGACTAAATTTACACATGTACCAGAATGCGCTTGTACATGTGCAACAGCTGTAAATTATTTGAGTGTTTTCATGTGAGAGTGCAACAAACCACTTAAAAAAGCAAGTAATATTTGATTAATTGCATACAACCAACTTTACCGATTTAGGCAGTAGGTTACGATTTTATGACAGTCCTACCGCCCACTGATTCATCAGCTTGTGACCCCACAACCTTTTCTGTGATCAAAGGTCAAACAGTTCATGTTACTCTGGCTGTCTGCTCTTTTAATTTAGTAAGAAGTGGTGTGAGCTAAAAGCATGCGCTGGTATATGGCCTCTCATTGTCGGGTTAGAGCCATGGATAAATAGACAGACTTTTGCTTATCCTACTGTATAAGGAACAATTGAATATGAAAGAAACAAACGTATTTTTAATGCTTTAATGTAGTTGTGTCTTAGGTGGTGAAATGAGATGGTGCAGACCACTTGCAGGAAGAAATCCTTAGCAGAGCCTGGCACCAGAGGAGACATCTTTCTGAGCTGAGTAAGGTGATCCAAAAGAGCTCTTTAAAACAGACAATGGTGCATATTTATTAATCCCTCACACATGCAGGGCAGCTTGCAAAGTTGGTGTGCTGCGTAAAAGGGAGAGAGCAAAAATGCTCCATACCAGACATCTGAAAAATGTCCTTTAATAATAGCTATTTATGTTTAATGAAAGTCGTCCCATGCTATTAATATTATTAGCATTGTAATAGTAACCACATCATAGAAGATAGCATTAGTAGCTATTCTATACAGTATTGTCAGCAGTAATCACTTCACTGCATCAAAATGTTTCCCAACAGTAATGTAAAAAAAGGAGTTGTCAATGTGAAATGCTTCTACATAAAAAACACATACCAGCTGTAGCAGCTGTGTCTGTATGTCGGAAACTGGGTTACTGGTTGAGTCGGGGTGAAACCCTACTGAAGCAAGAACCACAATATCTGCTGGTGTGAAACAGAAGAAAACCTCAAATTAACCTGTGCTTAACCTTCTTGCTTGCCACAAAGAAGTCAAGCTTAACTTAGAGGCAATGTGTAAAGTATTAATACAGCACTTCAAACAGTCATAACAAAATATGACACAAGAAAAGTCCCACACCAATTTAGAAAATAGAGTAAAACCTAATGAATTATTTGAGAACAAAACAACAAAAATCTAATCAGGAGAACCGGAGGGATGAAATTTTAAAGACTTAGGTTAAAATAATGCCTTGAGGTACAAAGCGCCACTTCTTGTTATCTGGTTGCGCTGGCTTGGAACAAGCCACACATTCAGGCAGACCGCATTAGAGTGCAGGCTGAATTGAGATTCAAATTAGGCTTCCTGAACAAAGAACCTTTAGTCCTGTTCTGTAGATCATTGCAAGATCCCTTGTGGAGAATGTGTTGCACAGCAATAATTCAGAGGAACCAGCAGGACTGTGATGCAAAGTCATTCCTCATCGTTGAGTGTTGGGCCTGGCCCTTTTACAGGGTCATTTTGCAGACTTTTTGCCTTTTGCCTCCTTATTTTTCTGAACTTTGTTGGCTGACGTTTTGACTCTGAGCACTTTCTTACTGCTAACCAGTGCTAAAGTGCATGTTCTCTCCCTTACAAAATTGGTCTGATTGGCTTATATCTAACTGGCATATTTATTTTATCTATAGGTTCCTTGTAAAGTGGAATCCCTATACCCAGGGCCTGTAAATTAAATGCTACTAGTGGGCCTGCAGTGCTGCTTTCACCACCCACTGAAGTAGCCTGTCAAACCTATCTCAGGCATGCTAGTGTAGGGCCTGTGTGCACAGTTTTCTGCTACAGGGACCTGGCATCTAAATTTACTTGCCAGACACAGAACTCCCCTTTTACTACATGTAAGTCACCCCTAAGGTACGACCTAGCTAGCCCTATGGGAATGGTGCCATGTACATAGAAGGCAGGACATGTGCCAGATTGCATGGCCTGTCCTGGTAGTGACAAACAGCCTAACTTGGTGTTTCACTGCTGTGAGTGCTGCCTTCTCATAGGATTGCATTGGAAATGCCCTGCCTTATGTGTAGGGGTATTGTCTGATTTATGAAGGGTAGCATAGGCATGTTTGGTATGGTTGTGATAGTGGTGAGAAATGCTGCTTACTGGTGTGGGTGTATTTTTTACTATTATCACAGAAATGCCACTTCTAGAAAGTGCACATTTATCTGTGCTTATGACTTTGGTGTTTTGCAGCTTGCTTTCAATCCACGTCTGGGCAGACTGATAGTTGGGGCTTTGTGCATACTTTTCAGACAGTCTGAACACAGGGAGGGTGGAGGTGTCACAGAGGTGCATCTACATATTGTAAAGCCTTCATGGGATGAGAGAAGGGAGAGGTGGGGCACACCTGCATTTGTAAAGGCTGTGCCCTGGCCTCGCACAATAGGGTCGTTTACCCCCACTGATGTTTGGAGCCTGTGCTGGAGGAGAGAAAGGGCACTCCCAGAACCAGTTGTAACTGGTTGGAACCCCATCTCCTCCCCATTGTAAAACACCCTGAAAACTTAGTACAAGTACAGGGGAATTTTCCCCACAATTTAGACATCATTTGACATCACTTTGGAAATTCTGGGAACTCCAGGAACCTTACCTGGAGCTGGACAGGACGCTGTTGAAAGGAATCACCAGGACCACCTTGGCCTGCTGCTGCTGTGCTGACCTGTGACCTGCTTGGTCACAAGGAGGAACTGCCACTGCTTGCACCCCCTTGTTGTGCTGACCTGCTGCTGAGTTCTCCAACCCTGTGCCCCCTTTTTCACCTGTTGTCTCCAGTGACAGGGTGCTGTGGCCCCTGACCTCTGTCAAACTCTCTTCAGCACGAGGAGTGCTGCCTCAGCTGCATAGCACCTTGGGAGTGCTTTTCCAAAAGCGCGTTTTACCTGCCAGAAAATTCACTGCCGCCACCAAGGCTGCAAATCCGTCCGTGGTGCTTTGAAAAGCGCCCTCTAATTATCCCCAGGATCACCGCCGCAGCCCGGGCGTTGGATTATAGTTTAGCGCGAGGATTGCGCTCTTTTCAGTCCCCCAGGGGCACTACTAAAAGCCAAACGGAGCAAGTGTGCTCCTGTTGCCACCCCCGGGATACGGTCCGCTCCCGTGAGCGCCCCAGGGTCACCAGCCACCTCCGACTCACCAGGAATCACCACGGTGGCCCGGGAACCTCCTTCTACACTCGCTCACCACACCGGGTGCAGGTGTGTGTCTTCTCGAGCACCAGGAGATGTCCGAGCGTCAGGAACCTCATGAGCAGGACTCGGGGACGACGCGGGGAGCGCCCCCTTCCACGGTCTCTGCATTAGGAGCAGGACGCTCCTTTTCTCTTTTTAAACAAGAAATGGGCACTTTCCCTTAATACCCAGGAAGGGAGACCTCGACGGAGGTCCCTACCCCCTCACCCCAATAATTGTTGTTGGGCCTCGCCTGGCCCCCACCCTGAGGACTGGGTGTGAGGAGGCCGACCCCTCCTCTTCCCCAGGAGCACTGTGTGGCCCCCCTTGTGCACGCAGGAGCACCAGGGCCCTCCATGCTCTTCTCCTAAGCACTGGGAGTGCCTCTTTGTCAGGAAACCAGGTACTTTTTAGGGATATAGTGGCTCACTGAGCCTAGTATGGACCTTGGGGGGTCTACATGTTTTACTTGCTTTTGCTGCCGTTACCTATATGTGCTGATGTTCCTTTTTTGGGCATGACATGCTGATATGTATTTTTTATGACTTATGATATGTTCTCTAATGTTCCTGTTATGGGTATTTATGAGGTATTCATGACAAGTGCATAGAATTCTTTCTGGAATTCCTGACTACTGCTTATGTTGCCGAATCCTGACTACTTACGTGTTCTAATGTGACAACTGTGTATTCTTGCAGAGTATTAGTAACTTGTGTAACGTTCTGACAACTTCTAAGGTAGCAGGGTATTACTAATGTGTAATGTTGGTCTAATTATGTTTTGTGCAATACAGTTTACTTTTACATAGTTCAGTGTTGTGTTTACTTTGTGGTGTACATTTTGCATCATGTGTGCTGTGTGTTGTGCAAATGCCTTACACATTGCCTCCGGGTTAGGCCTGACTGCTCGTGTCAAGTTACCAAGGGGGTGAGCAGGGGTTATGTTGGACGTATAACTCCCTTGCCCTGACTAGAGTGGGTGGGATCTGCCTGGCTTAGGTGCATACCCTAGCCAACCAGAAACCCAATTTCTAACATTGAGGATACCACAATGGGTGTTTGAGATGCAAAGGCCTACATTAAGTATGCATCATGCAGGGGTTGCAATGAGGAGTCCTGCATCATCGCCGAGGATGCCGTTGATGAGAGGCTTGTACTTTAAAAGCCTGCATCAAGAATGCACTGCTCAACTGTGGATCTGAGGAGGCTGTGGGCTGCGATGCAAGGTTCAGTGTCAGGACAATGTCACACTGCAGTAGTTCTGAAGCAGAGCTGCGAGGAGATGCGTTGCACTGAATTCGTTCTGCCCACAGCTGGGCTAGCAGGACACCTTCAGGCCCATTTTCAAGTGTGGAGGAATGGGGTAGCACCACTTGGGGGCTAGGACTCACAACAGACAGTGTTCAAAATGGTTGGAGCCTTTTCTGCCGTTGGGATTCTGATCAGTAGGATAACGAAAATGTCGTTAGAGTACCTCTGGTGATCCTGGGTTCAGGATGGAGGTATAGTCCTTTCATTCAGGCCACAGGGCAGCAGTGTAGAAGTCATTCTTGTATATCAGCACAGCAGTCCTTCTTAATCTTCCACAGGTCAAGAGCTGTATTAGACAATTGAGTCTGAAGTTTAATATGTATACCTGGTTCCCACTTTGTGTCTGGAACTTTCTCTCTCTCTGCCCTGGCCCCAGCTTGTCTAGGCTCAAAAACGTCTAGTATCAAACCCTTTGTGAGTGTGCTCAGGCAGAGGCTTTGTGATGTGCAAGTGTGGTGGGTGATAGCTTCTTCCCCCTCAACAAGTAAGAGATGGCCATCCTCTTACACCTACATAACTTTTGTCTCACTGTCTAGGAGAAATACACAAAGTCTCACTGACAGCTACACTTACTTATATGATTCAGGTGACCCAGGATTCAGGCTGCAGGCATAAAATGGTTAAGAAAATGCCAACTTTCTAAAAGTGGTATTTTAAGAATTGTGACTTAAAATCAGACTCTACCATCAAAGAGGGTTATAAATTACAATTTCCAACTCAACATTCCTATCTTTCCAAATTAAATTTTATTACTTATTGAATGGAGTAAGTTAACCCAATGTTATCCTTATAGAGAGGTAGGCCTCACAGTAGTGAAACACTAATTTAAGAGTTTTTCATTACCAGGACATGTAAAATGTAAAAGTACATGTCCAAGGTTTTCACTAAATTGCACTCTCACTTCTGGGCTGCTTAGGGCCTACCCTTGGGACAACGTATATGTAATAATAAAAAGGGAGGTTTGCACCTGGCAAAAGGTTTATCTTGCCAGGTCAAAATGGCAGTTTAAAACTACAAACAAGCTGCAATGGCATGTTTAAACGGCTAGTTAATTTGGTGGCAAAATAGGTGCTGCATTCCAAATAGTAGCATTTAATTTTCAGGCCTGGATACATGTAGTAGCACTTTGTTAGGGACTTATAGGTAAATTAAATATGTCAATTGTGTGTAAGCCAAGTTTGCCAGGTTTAAAAGAGAGAGCACAAGTACTTTAGCACTGGTTAGCAGTAGTGAAGTGAGCAGAGACTTCAGGCTGGCAAAAACAAACTCAGAAAAAAAAACAGAAGGTGGAAGGCAAAATGTTGGGAGAAAACCAAGCCAAGGATCTGAGGTCCAACACTCTAACAACAAGGCAAAAGCATTAGAAAAGTATCTCTGACACTGCATGAGTTATCACTGAAATATCATATTTCTATTGATTTTGGAAATTCTGTAATTTTTCTCCAAACATCAGCATGTGAGTTCTCAAACTACTCGTTGAAGAAGCCTGCTCCATACATATGAAGATATTTAAAATTTTTGCTCTCTCCTTGTGCTGGTATACTTTGTGCTGCCTATGTCATTGCAAAGGCTCCTGCACAATAGTGCAAGGATGCATCATTATAGCAGGATTTTCTTTGTGCTGAATGCATGGGAACACCCATAACCCTCTCATGTAATGCATCCCAAGCTGAAAAGTAAAGTAGCACAGTGCAAGGTGCTGCATAATATTATATTTATTTACAAAACTTGCCAAGGAGGCACAAATTATCTCATGTGCAGCTTTGTAAATACTACTGAAGCTTTTGTGTTGTCCTTGTGTTGCCTTGCAAGATGCAAGGACAATACAAAGGCTTAGTAAAGGTGAGCCTGGGTTCATAGATGCTGCCTAAAGACTTAACACTTTCAGAGACCTCTTAAAGACTAGCCCTCATAGATTCTCTCTGGTTACTCTCATAGTGGTAATATGGCCTAGATGTACAGAACAATGACTCTGGAGACTAACAAATATGGAGAAAAAAAGAAGTGGCCAGACCGGCTTTAGACAGGAGGAGGATAAAGGAGGTGTAGTGTCTTGCATGTTTTACAATGGAACAATTTGGCACCAAGCGCACTCCATAGCTGTGTAACATAATTTATAGAATAGAATGTAATGAAAACTTGTTTTTTGGAGCTTACAGGTACACACAGAGGAATAAAGATGTGTGATTTACAGCTCCCCATGTGACATTGTCATTGGTAGATACCCAGGCTAGGGAGGATGCTACAACTGGTTACAAGATAAGGGATGAGTAACCCAAAGAAGGACATTGCTCTTTCAGAGATTGCCGTGGTCCAAACAAACTGCTTATGTGTCGAAGTGCAAATTCGACTGTTGCCATATGTGGAGTCACAGCACAACTCCAGCAAGTGTGAAGCATTTAAATATATAGAAAGCTTCACTGAGAAGTCTATGCTCTGTTGGTCAAGGAGCTACGACCAAGATCATAATAAAAGTTAGTATTGATGTTGCGGGTGTATACAAGCAGGTTTACAAAGCGCAAAGACAATCATAATTTACCACATAAGATTGTGAATAATGGCGCTGGCTGGCAGAACAAGTAAAAAGCTGCCTTCCTGAAACCTCCAACATCTCTTAATACTGCCAAAAAGCAAAATATCGGCAAAAGATGGACTGCTCAGACAGAGACATTTAAAGAGTTCACCGATGCACTGGAATGATTGATAAAAGAAATATTATAAGGATCTCAAAAATCTTGCTGGTGATGGTGTGAAAGAAGGTATAAAGAAAATGCTGACAACTGATGAAGATGTTGCGTACCATAAGATTAAAAATGCTTTGAATCTCAAGTTCAATCCAGTAACAAATGTTGATAAAGACAAATGTGTTTTAAGTGAAGAACATCAAAGAGTTGGTGAAACTATCGATGAATTTGTGGAACGACTCAATGCACTCATCAAGTTCAGTGAATTTAATGCTGAAGAAGCTATTTGTCTTACAGTTACTGATGGAAGCTTGTCAGATTAATTCAGATGGGAACGCTGAGAGAAACTCTTAGTCTGGAGTGAGTGTTGATTGTTGTCTGAGCTCAGGAATATGCTGAGAGGCAAGCTTCTGACATGGAGGCCAGAGGAGCTGTAGGAGGCTGGACTGGCTTGTAGTGAGTACCATGGGGTACTTGCACCTTGCACCAGGCCCAGTTGTCCCTTATTAGTGTATAGGGTGTCTAGCAGCTTAGGCTGATAGATAATGGTAGCTTATCAGAGCAGCTTAGGCTGAACTAGGAGAAGTGTGAAGCTACTACAGTACCACTTAGTGTCATATTCACAATATCATAAGAAAACACAATACACAGATATACTAAAAATAAAGGTACTTTATTTTTATGACAATATGCCAAAGTATCTCAGAGTGTACCCTCAGTATGAGGATAGCAAATATACACAAGATATATATACACAATACCAAAAATATGCAGTATAGTCTTAGAAAACAGTGCAAACAATGTATAGTTACAATAGGATGCAATGGGGAAACATAGGGATAGGGGCAACACAAACCATATACTCCAAAAGTGGAATGCGAACCACGAATGGACCCCAAACTTATGTGACCTTGTAGAGGGTTGCTGGGACTATTAGAAAATAGTGAGGGTTAGAAAAATAGCCCACCCCAAGACCCTGAAAAGTGAGTGCAAAGGGCACTAAAGTTCCCCAAAGGACTTAGAATTCGTGAAGTGGAATTCTGCAGGAAAGACACAAACCTGCAATGCAACAACGATGGATTTCCAGTCGAGGGTACCTGTGGAACAAGGGGACCAAGTCCAAAAGTCACAAGCAAGTCGGAGATGGGCAGATGCCCAGGAAATGCCAGCTGTGGGTGCAAAGAAGCTTCTACTGGACAGAAGAAGCTGAGGTTTCTGCAAGAACGACAAGGGCTAGAGACTTCCCCTTTGGAGGATGGATCCCCCATGCCGTGGAGAGTCGTGCAGAAGTGTTTTCCCGCCGAAAGACCGCCATCAAGCCTTGCTAGCTGCAAATCGTGCAGTAAGGGATTTTGGATGCTGCTGTGGCCCAGGAGGGACCAGGATGTTGCCAATTGCGTCTGGGGACAGAGGGGGCGTCGAGCAAGACAAGGAGCCCTCTCAGAAGCAGGCAGCACCCGGAGAAGTGCCAGAAACAGGCACTACAAGGATGCGTGAAACAGTGCTCACCCGAAGTCGCACAAAGGATTCCCACATCGCCGGAGAACAACTTAGGAGGTCGTGCAATGCAGGTAAGAGTGCCGTGAACTCAGGCTGGACTGTGCACAAAGGATTTCTGCCGGAAGTGCACGGAGGCCGGAGTAGCTGCAAAAGTCGCGGTTCCCAGCAATGCAGTCTGGCGTGGGGAGGCAAGGACTTACCTCCACCAAACTTGGACTGAAGAGTCACTGGACTGTGGGAGTCACTTGGACAGAGTTGCTGGATTCAAAGGACCTCGCTCGTCGTGCTGAGAGGAGACCCAGGAGACCGGTGATGCAGTTCTTTGGTGCCTGCGGTTGCAGGGGGACGATTCCGTCGAACCACGGGAGATTTCTTCGGAGCTTCTAGTGCAGAGAGGAGGCAGACTACCCCCACAGCATGCACCACCAGGAAAACAGTCGAGAAGGCGGCAGGATCAGCGTTACAGAGTTGCAGTTGTCGTCTTAGCTACTTTGTTGCAGTTTTGCAGGCTTCCAGCGCGGTCAGCCGTCGATTCCTTGGCAGAAGGTGAAGAGAGAGATGCAGAGGAACTCGGATGAGCTCTTGCATTCGTTATCTAAGGAATCCCAAGAGACAGAGACCGTAAATAGCCAGAAAAGAGGGTTTGGCTACCTAGGAGAGAGGATAGGCTAGCAACACCTGAAGGAGCCTATCAGAAGGAGTCTCTGATGTCACCTGATGGCACTGGCCACTCAGAGCAGTCCAGTGTGCCAGCAGCACCTCTGTTTCCAAGATGGCAGAGGTCTGGAGCACACTGGAGGAGCTCTGGGCACCTCCCAGGGGAGTGGTCACTCCCCTTTCCTTTGTCCAGAGCAGGGCTAAGGGGTCCCTGAACCGGTGTAGACTGGCTTATGCAGAAATGGGCACCAAATGTGCCCATGAAAGCATTTCCAGAGGCTGGGGGAGGCTACTCCTCCCCTGCCTTCACACCATTTTCCAAAGGGAGAGGGTGTAACACCCTCTCTCAGAGGAAGTCCTTTGTTCTGCCATCCTGGGACAAGCCTGGCTGGACCCCAGGACGGCAGAAACCTGTCTGAGGGGTTGGCAGCAGCAGCAGCTGCAGTGAAACCCCTGAAAAGGCAGTTTTGCAGTACCAGGGTCTGTGCTACAGACCACTGGGATCATGGGATTGTGCCAACTATGCCAGGATGGTATAGCGGGGGCAATTCCATGATCATAGACATATTACATGGCCATATTCGGAGTTACCATTGTGAAGCTACATATAGGTAGTGACCTATATGTAGTGCACGCGTGTAATGGTGTCCCCGCACTCACAAAGTCCGGGGAATTGGCCCTGAACAATGTGGGGGCACCTTGGCTAGTGCCAGGGTGCCCTCACACTAAGTAACTTTGCACCTAACCTTTTCCAGGTAAAGGTTAGACATATAGGTGACTTATAAGTTACTTAAGTGCAGTGTAAAATGGCTGTGAAATAATGTGGACGTTATTTCACTCAGGCTGCAGTGGCAGGCCTGTGTAAGAATTGTCAGAGCTCCCTATGGGTGGCAAAAGAAATGCTGCAGCCCATAGGGATCTCCTGGAACCACAATACCCTGGGTACCTCAGTACCATATACTAGGGAATTATAAGGGTGTTCCAGTAAGCCAATGTAAATTGTTAAAATTGGTCACTAGCCTGTTAGTGACAATTTGTACAGAGAGAGCATAACCACTGAGGTTCTGGTTAGCAGAGCCTCAGTGAGACAGTTAGGCACCACACAGGGAACACATACATATAGGCCACAAACTTATGAGAACTGGGGTCCTGACTAGCAGGGTCCCAGTGACACATAACAAACATACTGAAAACATAGGGTTTTCACTATGAGCACTGGGCCCTGGCTAGCAGGATCCCAGTGAGACAGTGAAAACACCCTGACATACACTCACAAACAGGCCAAAAGTGGGGGTAACAAGGCTAGAAAGAGGCTACTTTCTCACAGGAGCCCAGAGTGAGTCAGTCATGAGTGTGAAAAGTATACCGAAGCAAAAGATTGAAGACACAAAGTGATGTCTACACGTAAAAATTAATTTTCTTTTATGTGTGGATTTTTTATTTTCACACGAAATAATGTGTGCCACCATTTAACCATTATGTAAAGGCTGCAGGAAAGCGAACCATTTTGTGACAGTGTGTAGAGCGAAGGAAAAAGTAAGTGCAACACAGCGGGAAGGCAAAATGGCCACCAGAACGTTCCAGGAGCAACCTTCAACACACGCCCACAAGGCCAAGCGTCGACATCAGTTGAAGCAAATTGATACTAAATGAAGATGATCACCATCTAAATCATGGTCAAACAGTTCATCTGCCTCAATAAGAAGTAAAAGTGAAGAAAGTGGTTGTGCCATGTTGATGTTTACCTCAGAGAAACGTGCACATGTTGGATTGGTTGCCTGTGAGGAAAAATACCAGTCAAAGACAAATCAGCATGCCAAAGCAGCTAAATCATACAAACACTGTCAAAGATTACATTGAAAATAAATGGGGGTTCAATATCTTTCATAATTGACAGTGATGCATTGATAATATATTGCCTTAATATTATTACAACTATATCCATTTCTGAAGCTTATGTTATCGAAGTGTATACTTGGGATACATCGACACCCATTAAGATCCATGTGCTTCAAGATACACTGTCAAGTGCCCGTTTACTCAGTTTCAACATAGCTGCTGAAATGCGACTGATTTCGGTGAATAACAATATGGATGCTGATCAAGAAGTAGTGAGTCAATTCTCTTTGTTGTTTCACAGTTTAGGAAAGCTTAAAACTATGAAGGTAAAGCTGTACATTAATGAGGATATCCGTCCGTTGCTCAGAGACATAGACAAATTCCTTTTCATTTACAAGAAGCTGTTGTAAAAGAACTTGAATCATTACTTAAGCATGATATTATTGAGCTTTCCACTGGTCCAACACCATGGGTTTCTCCCATAATGGTAGTGCCCAAAAAGGAAAGGGAAGGAGCTGTAGGCATCTGCGTTGACATGTGTCAGGCAAACTAAACAATTGTGCAAGAACGACATCCAGGTCCACATATTGCTGACATGATAACACAATTGAATGATGCAAAGGTCTTTTTTCATCTTGAGTTAAGTAAAGATTATCACCAGTTGAACTTGAAGAAAGTTGCAAGTACATTACAATCTTTTCTAACCATATTGGTTTGTTTAGTTTGTAAGTTTACGCCGCTTTTGCGTAAAAGAATTACGCAAAGGCAGTGCTAACATTTCATAATTCAGGTCCTTAGTTCTGGTGTGTCATCAGATGCAGAACTTTTTAAAGAAGTCATTCAACATCCTATACAACCTGTTGTGAATGTATTCATTTATAACAATGACATATTCCGTTTCGGAGCTACACAGAAGGCACACAAAGGAGCTCTCACAGAAGTATGTTGGTTACTCAGTGATGCACGTTTGAGTTTGAATGCTGACAAGTGTGAATTCAGCAGGCCATAACTAAAGTTCTTTGACCATGTCTTTTCTGATGGGGGTATGACTCCTGATCCTGCAAAAGTACAGGCTCTCTCAAATGCTGATCCCCCCAAAAATGCTTCAATGGTATGTTCCTTTCTTGGACAAGATGCTTCAATGATGTGTTCCTTTCTTGGAACGGCCAGTTACTGTTCAAGGTACATATAGGACTTTTGCCTCTGTTAGTCCTCTCTTACGAGAGTTGACAAGAAAAAATATTATTTTCAATTGTCACAAGAATGTGAGAGAAGTTTCAAGAGAATCAAACAAGGCCTTGAAGAAGCTATTGAAATGGCATACTTCATTACAAAGCTTCATACAGAGAGTGTAGTCAATGCTAGCCTGGTTGGGTTAGAATCTATCCTTGCACAGCATAGTGGGTGCCCAAATGCTTCACTGCATATTATGGCCTATGCTAGTAAACGTTTGTCCCAAACAGAACCTGCTTACTCACAACCTGAGAAAGTAAGCTTGCCTGTGGTATGGGCTTGGGAACATTTCCTTGTATTCCTGTTACAGAAAGCCTTTTTCACTGGTAACAGATCATTAAGCTTTACTGACCATCTTTGAAAATCCAAATACCAACGTGCCTCCTTGCATTGAATGCTGGGGACTCCAATTGCAAGAATACGATTATACATTTGTGCATCACCCAAGGAAGGTTTAGATTCCTTCTGATTACTTTTCTGTAGTGCCTATTCAAGGTGACAGTACTCCATCCAAGATGGCTGATGTCTACAATAATTTAATCATTAAGTCAAGCACACAAGTTGCTATCTCGTTAGCCTAGATTATAATTGCCAGGAGCCATGATAGTAATCTGCTGAAGCTAAAAGACATAGTTATGCATCAGTCCAGGAACCAATTCAAACGACTTCTCACCAATGATGGTGAATATCAAAAATAAAAAAATGTCAAGGATGAATTGTCCACAACTCATGAAGGACTTATGTTGTGAGAATCAAGGATTGTGATTCCGGAGAGCCTGGGACAGCAATTAATTAAAGTAGCTCACAAAGGACATTGTGGTATTATCACCACAACAATAGCTCTCCGAGACTGAGTTTGGTTTCTATACTTAGATGAAAGTTTTTGAAAGGAACTCAAGGACTGTCATATATGCTACTGTCTTTCTGCCAGTATTACTCAACGTGTCAGAACTCCCTAAACATGCATTGAAGAAAATAGCCATCAACTTCTTTGGTCCATTTGATAATGGGCATCATCTAATGGTGATTGTAGATGAATACTCATGTTTCCTGTTGATTGAAGAGCTCTCATCTAGGACTCACAAATAAGTCATTGAAAAGCTTGATGGCATCTTTGTAACATGGGGCATACCAGCAATTTTGAAGTCTGACAATACCCAACCCTTTAACAGTAAAGAATTGAAAGACCTCCTGGGGCATCTGAAGCATCAAAAGAGTATGCCTTTGTGATCACAGTCAAATATACATGTTGAGCGTTTTATGAATATGTTAAAGAAAGCAGTACAGTGTGCAACTCTTGAGAAGCTCAATTCGAAAACAGTACTAAATTCTACACTACAAGCTTATCGTTCAAAACCCCACTCATCCACAGGCGAAAGTCCTGCGACTTTGATGTTCGCGAGAGCAATGACAACCAAGTTATCTCTGGGGATCAACAAGAGAGGCCAAAATGACAATAAGATTCACACAAGGGACTTGGTTAATAAGCAGAAAATGAATGCTTATGCAGACAAGAGACAACATGCAAAGGACATCTTGTTTGAAAAGGAGATTTGGTGATCACCCGACAGATGTGCAAAAGAAAATCTGATGCTCCTGATGAGGCTGAAAGTTTTGATTTGATGTCTACCAAGGGACACATGGTGACTGCCCAGCACCCTGGGAAGTCTTTTACCAGGGCCTCTTCTCACTTTAGGCCTGTGATTCATCAGTTTTCAACTAGAAATGGTGAAAGAAAGACTGACCCTGAAAAATCTGTGACTGCCTCTTTACCATTCTTGGCAATCTCTGACACTGAAGATAACAGCTTACAGCTTTCAGTAACCAGAGTGGGCCATATGAGCAAAGCACTAAGAAGACTGATTGTAGCAATATAGTTGTACATATTTCTATATATGTGTATTTCTACAGATTTTGTAAAAATTGAAAAATTTTATTTAACAGAAGGAGGGATGCAGTGTCTTGCATCTTTTAGAATGGAACCCATTTAGGTTCGAATGGAATCCATAGCAGTGTGACGTAATTGCTGGAACAGAATGTAATGAAAGCTTGATTTGGAATGTTGGAGTTCACAGGTACACTCAGAGTAATAAATGCATGTGATTTACAGCTCCATTTGTGGTGTATCATAGGCAGGTACCCAGGCTGGGGAGAACACTACAGGAGGGGCATAATGGGATTATGGCACCTGCTGAAGAGATCTAATATGTATCCAGCATGTTTCTGTGCACTGTACCGGTAAAATAGCTGAGGTGGTTAATGCACTTGCAATAGTAATGTGTTTCACATCCACTGGCAACATGTTTGGATCTATGAAAAGTAGTGTAATGGGTTAATGTGCTTGTTGAATAGCACAGTTGTAGCCACAGAACACAAATGGTATCATAGCAGACTTCTCAGTGAGTTGATTTTCTTTTTTGTGATACCTTTAAGACCAAAGTGTGTGTGGCATCATCTTCAGTGATGTCATACATGTAATTAACAGTGGTTTTAGAGCTTGAAAAATCCTACCTCTATTTGGTCAAAAAATAAAAACATGCTTTTTTCTCTCAGTTTGACAAACTGTAAAGTGTTCACTTGCTTGGAAAGAAAGTCACCCAAATACTTACCAATGCATGCAAGTCCACAGTAGAAACATATAGTAATAATTGAAGCTTAAATTGACCAAAAGCAATCAACCCCTACATACGCCAAGCAATTGTACATAGAAGATACAGAATTTGGTGAACACTATGTTACTTGTTCATGCTCAAGGCGAATAGGTATCTAGTCAACCAGCCACATGTTGCCTAAATGCCTGGTTTATATATTAGTCCAGTACATTTTCCACACTGGAAAAGAATAATACGTAATGTAAAATTATGTTTGGCTGACCACTTCACTACTCGCCAGAAAAGCAAAAGTAACAGGAATTATTTAGTAAAATTGCTTTTTTCTCTGGGCTTGTTAAAACTTGAAGCAAATATAATGTAATCAGGGTAACATTAAATACCAATCAGGAGGTTTATCCACGTATGTGCCTCATCGAATCATAAAAGGCAAAAATAATATAACAATCATGTTATAAACAACATCTGTTATTTAAGGCAGATGAAATGAAAAGGATCTGTCAGCCTCTTTGGCAGTTCACTACTGCATTTGGGCAGTTGGCTGCAGAGTGTCCAAGTTACTCATTGTTGCTACTGGACATGTCTCAGAGGGAATACTTTATATAATGTCTTCCTGCCATGTCACAACATCTAGGTGAAAAGAGATGCCCCTCTTCTTTACAGATACAAGTACAATGTATCATGGAAAAAATACAAAGACCTGATCCTTTCATTGCAATATGTCTAATCGAGACTTACACCACTGGCTCATTTAAAAATCATGTCTCTCTAATAGTGAAGCCACAAATGAAAGTCACTTTGCACTCTTTGAAAGTTCCCACCTCCCGTTGTGATGTAGGGCCAGATGTAGCAAAGGGTTTTTCCCATTCTGTGTCAATGGGAAAATGTGTTCGTACATATGGCCCCTAGATCCTAGCACGCTGCACAACAGCTGACCATTATGCAAGCTCTGATTTATATAATTATCTCATGATACAGATATATCTTCATGACATGCCCACATTTGAATTGCTTTTTCTTGAATTGTTTATGAAATGCATTATTTATATAAGTTAAAATGTCTGCGTTTCTCCAATCTATCAAACACAGTTTTTTTGGGGCAGATTGTTTTGTACCTGAAGATCCTCATATGACCTTCGTAAAGGTCCTCCACTGGTTGTATGGACCTTTTGTTGTTGACTGAAAGCATATGAACTAACATCAGTGATACAAATCAATTACAGTGAAACCAGTTTGTCTTCGCAATAACGATAGAGAGGATAATGCCTAAACTATAAAGGTTTAGGGGCAAATTTTAGTCATGATGAAAACAACCATCATTTAACAAAATCAATGTATTCATATCCATTTATTTATGCAGCTTTATTGTGTATATATAAGACAAAAATGTAAAATATAGGGGGAGATTTATGAAAAGTTGAGCTGCACCTAGTGCAGCACCACTTTTCTTGTGCCCCATAGCAATCCCTCAAACACCACCATGTGTGCACCATATTACATACACGGTGCACCATGGTGGTAGTCAAGGGTACTAATGCCAGAATGTTTTACGCTATTCCTGCGCTTTTCAGGATTAGCATCAAAAATGTTTACACTAATCCTGCAAAGCACACAGAGGCCCATTGAAAACAATGGCAGCCTCCCTTTAACACCTGTCATTAGCGGGCATTAAAAAGGTTGATAAAAGTGATGCAACAAAATCTCTTAGATTTCTTTGTGCCATTTTGTCAGCCCCACTAGTGCCGGAAAGCCCTTCTTGCATACAATATTCCTGGCGCAGGAGTTACAAAGTGGCGCAATGCAAGCATTGCACCACTTTGTAAATATGGAGCAGCTTTTTTGGCCCTTAAACGGCACATTACCATAAAAAAAGAAGCAGAGGTTGGAGGAGCTTCCTGTGTCCTCGTGTAGTAAGAAGCCTTGAGCACCCATACATGCGACATGCTCTGCAGGCCCTAACTTCTTTGCCAGTCAACGATCTAAACATCTGCAAAGTGTCTAATGTATGGATAAGACTTCTCACAAGCAATGGCTGGTGGCTGTAAGGAGGCTGACCCAAAGCCCCTCTTTATCTATTGTTTGAAAGGTTCCTGGCAACAGCTTTAGCAGTATCTGGTTGGTGTTGGTATCATAAAAATGTTCTGTATATGCACCGATAAGTATAGGGCACTTCCACATTACCATGTCGACATTTGTCAATAAAGTGGTAGCATTTATGGAAAAGGTAGGCTGTTAGTCTCACAGGTCAATGTTCAGGCTTTGCATGGTGACCTCGATTTAACAAGTGTGTGCAGAGCTGTAGTAGTCACACTCTAGATTTCTCTCAGCAACTGTAGGAAAGATTTCCTACTGTTTGCACTTTTCCTGCCTTCAGTTTGAAGGCCAACATGCAATATGCATGCAAGCTGTGGCAGCAGGCATCATAAGAATGTCCTTATTCACTAATTATTTTATCAAAACAGTTAATACAGATTACGAATAGAAACTCTATTGGATTCTCTTAAGAGGTGTGCATACTTAAATTTGTCTCTTCTCCTCTTACCATTCATTCTCATTTCTTCCAGTTTATTTACTCAGTCCCCCTCCAACCTAATGTGGAACTTCAATACTAACTTTATTATATTGTGAGTCAGAGGGATTAAGTGGTGTAGACATCTTTGAGACCTGAAACTGCAAGCACCACCGGCTGAAAAGATTCAATTATGATAACAGTATCAGCTGTGGAAAAAAACAAGGGAATTCACCAGAGAGTATTTGATCTCTGGGCCTGATTTTGAGTTTGGAGGATAGGTTACTCTATCACAGCCATGACGGATATCCTGTTCCTCTTATTAAAAGTGGCATCAGGTATAATGTGCTTGTAATAGGGCAGACGTGATATGCATCACATTTTGTAATAGAGTAACTGTGAAAGGGAACAGGTAACGGGGGCGGACGTAAAGTACCCCTGGGGCACTCTGCTTAACGGCAGACCTTGCTTACATCCAGCACGGACTGACGGAAGCGAGGTGCTGGGAGGAGACATGCCCAGACCAGGGAGGAGCGAAGCCGGTGAAGGGAGAGCAAGGAAGAGGACACGCATCCTGGATGAATGGGAGGAGACACAGCGTGGTGCAGTCTGGCTGGAGAGGAAGGAAGGCAAGCAGAAGGAGGAAGCGATGGAAGGAGAATGCCACACAGAGCAGAGTGCATTTGTCGAAAGGAGGCCGAGAGGGAGAGTTGCGGACGAGGAAGCCAGCCACGTTCCTGGAGAAGCGTGGCTTATCCAGGTAGGAGGACAGGCAGGGAAAGGAGGTATACTTATTGGAAGGGAGGGAGAAGGAGACCTGCGAGGGGGTGAAGAATGCACTGGGCACTAATAAACTAAAGAAACGGATAAGAGCACAAGGGCACAAAGTGACAGAAGATAGGTGATACAAATGTGTGAAAAGAAAACAAAGAAAAGAAAGAATAATAAACAATTCACCATATGTTACTAACATAGAGAATATCAAGAATATAAAGGAATTAACCAGTGCACAACTCACCCAAAGGCACAAAAAAGGATTAAAAAAATCCTTTGGGGAAATGACAAATATAAAGAAAGTAGCAAATAGCCCTGTACTTACCTACTAAAGGCCTCGTATTTTCTTTCTTCTCTCCATGTCTTGGTCTGGATGATGTTCCGGAGCCTTGGAACAACAGTACCGGGAAGAAGAACCAAAGGAAGATACGTGAGTGACTTACTAGAAGAAAAGAAATACCCTAAGGACACATATATAGACTGGAGAATGTTCTGGCCTGTAGGGATAAGGAAAGAACAATAAACGATATAGAGAAAGAAATAAAGACGAATACCAAAAGATCCCTAACTAGTATCCTGACTTATTACTTACCTGTCACAGTAACCCATCGCAAAACTTCAAATCAGACCCTCTTCCACATATTTTAGACATCACAGATTTATTTCTGGACTACAAATGATCTGCACCATGACCCAAATATTTGCCTTCTCTCTGTAGATTCAGATTGGAAATAACTGTCAAATAGGAGAATGCAGCTTCTACGTGTAAGGGCAACATTATGCAATAAGCAACTAAAGGGCATCCTTTGGCCTTACTTTTCATCCTCATGTTGTTAATGAGCATTTTCCTCGTTCCTCAAAAAAATTTCTGTAGACCTACTGATTTTGAGGTTACACTTTGGCCCCTTTGGCTTTATGTTTTTAATACTTTATTTACAATTTTTTCTCCGAAATACAAAACAATGAAGCCAAAAGTAGGATAAAATAAAATGTAATGTCATGTGTGGCACGCCAAGTGTAGTAAAAGAAAAATCAATTCACAGAACAGCTAGAAGAAGCAAAGAAGAATAAATGACAATGTTGAGGATCAGATAAGCATAAAGTACATGACAGCAAGAGCTTGACACAGAACGTAGGGCATTACAAGCCACACCTGAAAGCAACTTCCCACGGCAGCCATTAAATAGAAGGGTTTAGTCCACAGTTTCATTTTCATCAGAACAATCCATTGTTGAGAGGTAGCCACATAGTGGCTGCCAAATATATTGGGTTCTGGAGGAGGGTGGTTGCAGGGAGGCATAAAGTTTGGAGGTGGTGTTGCAGTAGGACAAGTCATTCAGCCAGGCCGACACCATAAGAGGTGTGCCAGTGCCCCAGTGGAGTGAGATCTGCTGCTTAGCGATGAGTAGTGCAATGCCAGTATAACAACATAGTCCTAGGGGGAGTGTCTTAACAAATAACAATAAAATGTTTGAGATTTGACAACATTCAGTGCACTTCAACTTTGGTGAGTGAAATATGTTTAGCAAAAAAGTACACCATTTGCCTGCACCTGTGTGTTTTGCATGTGTCTGGGGTACTTGTTCCCTGGACAACTCTCTAAAAATTGGTCTCCTCCAGGATTCAAAGCAAATCCACCTTATGCTGACCCCCAGACAGCGGGTGACCAATGTCACTCATCCTGCAGTCAGAGTCCACTGAGACCCTAGAATTATAAGGCTGGAGCCCACTACATGCAGGGATTCTGCAGTAAGCTTGTCTATTCATCTATTCATCTTTCCCTGTGTAGAGATATAAAAGAGAAACTGGGGAGCAGGTGGCATCTCTGTCTAATCTAAATATGTTATATCACCATTCCATCCCAAATGATAGATCCTAGAGCAGTACACAAGCTGGCCCACCCCTCCACTCAGCAGTATAGGGTTTTTCAAGATAGAAGAATCAAGATAGAAAGAATCAAGTTGTGGCTCAAAAGATGTCTACGTGTACCTAAGCTCAACCAATACATGGCATTGCAAAACTGGATTCTTTCTTTCAAGACCTCAAAGACAACCCATGGCACAACTAGAACAGAGTCATATAGACATGTAGGTATATACATTATTCTCAGTGAGTGTCAGCTACTCTCCTAAGCAGATTTCTTCTCCTTCCTCTACCAAGAGATGGCATTTTCCATCCAAATGGGCTTGTTGTTGGGGTGGGGGTGGGAATTGCCAGCTGGCCAGCAGAAAAATTTGCTTCATGCAGCATGGGAGTTGAATACCCAAATCTCACTAGGGCTGGCCCCATCAGAAATATTGCAAAAATCAAAGTGTATAAAGGAGTGCAAGTATGGACAAATGAGTAGTTTATTTGTGCTTGGCCCATTTAAACACATAAGAAGAAATGATAATTATTTTTTATGTTAAGCCACTCTGATAGTATCTAGAGCGGTTTTAACCCAAAGTGTTAATACAGTCAAGCATAATAGACTTAAACTTTAGCCAAAATTTGTGAGATTTCTTGTTGTATTCTCTGTTATATAAGGAATGGAGAGTTCACAGGCAATTTAATCAGGGTTTTAGCTGCTGCAGATTATCTGTACAGATATACCAGACTAAGGGGGTTATTACAACTTTGGAGGAGGTGTTAATCCATCCCAAAAGTGACGGTAAAGTGACGGATATACCACCAGCCGTATTACGAGTTCCATAGGATATAATGGACTCGTAATTATTTTAGGCCATTTCTGCCCCCCCTCTAGGCACCAGGGCAATTTTTTTTGTGTGTTTTTTTTTTGGTTTGTTTGTTTTTTTAGAGATGGGGAGCGACCCATCAGGCAAGGGTCGCTCCCCTGGGGGGAAAATTGTATTTAGACCATTTCTGCCCCCCTTGGGGGCAGATTGGCCGATTTTAGGTCAATGTGCCCCCAAGGGGGCAGAAACCACTAGGCATCAAATTTATTTTAGGGCATTTCTGCCCCCGCCTGGGGCCGGCTGAGCTAGAGGCCAAAATCCACAGGTAGGCAGTTTGCAAAAAACACCTCTGTTTTCTGTGACAAAATATGTTGTGTCCACGTTGTGTTTTGGGCCATTTCCTTTCGTGGGCGCTAGGCCTACCCACAAAAGTGAGGTACCATTTTTATCGAGAGACTTAGGGGAACGCTGGGTGGAAGGAAATTTGTGGCTCCTCTCAGATTCCAGAACTTTCTGTCACCAAAATGTGAGGAAAATTTGTTTTTTTAGCCAAATTTTGAGGTTTGCAAAGGATTCTGTGTAACAAAACCTGGTCAGAGCCCCACAAGTCACCCCATCTTGGATTCCCCTGGGTTTCTAGTTTTCAAAAATGTGCTGGTTTCCTAGGTTTCCCCAAGTGCCGGCTGAGCTACAGGCCAAAATCCACAGGTAAGCACTGTTTTCTATGAAAAAATTTGATGTGTCCACGTTGTGTTTTGGGCCATTTCCTTTCGTGGGCGATAGGCCTACCCACACAAGTGAGGTATCATTTTTATCGGGAGACTTGGGGGAACGCTGGGTGGAAGGAAATTTGTGCCTCCTCTCAGATTTCAGAACTTTCTGCCACAGAAATGTGAGGAGCATGTGTTTTTTTAGCCAAATTTTGAGGTTTGCAAAGGATTCTGGGTAACAGAACCTGGTCAGAGCCCCACAAGTCACCCCATCTTGGATTCCCCTAGGTCTCTAATTTTCAGAAATGCACAGGTTTGGTAGGTTTTCCTAGGTGCCGGCTGAGCTAGAGGCCAAAATCTACAGGTAGGCACTTTGCAAAATACAGCTCTGTTTTCTGTCAAAAAATGTGATGTGTCCACGTTGTGCTTTGGGGCATTTCCTGTCGCGGGCGCTAGGCCTACCCACACAAGTGAGGTATCATTTTTATCGGGAGACTTGGGGGAACGCTGGGTGGAAGGAAATGTGTGCCTCCTCTCAGATTCCAGAACTTTCTGTCACAGAAATGTGAGAAACATGTGTTTTTTTAGCCAAATTGTGAGGTTTGCAAAGGATTCTGGGTAACAGATCCTGGTCAGAGCCCCACAAGTCACGCCATCTTGGATTCCCCTAGGTCTCTGGTTTTCAGAAATGCACAGGTTTGGTAGGTTTCCCCAGGTGCCGGCTGAGCTAGAGGCCAAAATCTACAGGTAGGCACTTTGCAAAATACAGCTCTGTTTTCTGTCAAAAAATGGGATGTGTCCACATTGTGCTTTGGGGTATTTCCTGTCGCGGGCGCTAGGCCTACCCACACAAGTGAGGTATCATTTTTATCGGGAGACTTGGGGGAACGCTGGGTGGAAGGACATTTGTGCCTCCTCTCAGATTCCAGAACTTTCTGCCACAGAAATGTGAGGAACATGTGTTTTTTTGGCCAAATTTTGAGGTTTGCAAAGGATTCTGGGTAACAGAACCTGGTCAGAGCCCCACAAGTCACCCCATCTTGGATTCCCCTAGGTCTCTAGTTTTCAGAAATGCACAGGTTTGCTAGGTTTCCCTAGGTGCCGGCTGAGCTAGAGGCCAAAATCTACAGGTAGGCACTTTGCAAAATACAGCTGTTTTCTGTCAAAAAATGGGATGTGCCCACGTTGTGCTTTGGGGCATTTCCTGTCGCGGGCAATAGGCCTACCCACACAAGTGAGGTATCATTTTTATCGGGAGACTTGGGGGAACGCTGGGTGGAAGGAAATTTGTGCCTCCTCTCAGATTCCAGAACTTTCTGCCACAGAAATGTGAGGAACATATGTTTTTTTGGCCAAATTTTGAGGTTTGCAAAGGATTCTGGGTAACAGAACCTGGTCAGAGCCCCACAAGTCACCCCATCTTGGATTCCCCTAGGTCTCTAGTTTTCAGAAATGCACAGGTTTGGTAGGTTTCCCTAGGTGCCGGCTGAGCTAGAGGCCAAAATCTACAGGTAGGCATTTTGCAAAATACAGCTCTGTTTTCTGTCAAAAAATGGGATGTGTCCACGTTGTGCTTTGGGGCATTTCCTGTTGCGGGCGCTAGGCCTACCCACACAAGTGAGGTATCATTTTTATCGGGAGACTTGGGGGAACGCTGGGTGGAAGGAAATTTGTGGCTCCTCTCAGATTCCAGAACTTTCTGCCACAGAAATGTGAGGAACATGTGTTTTTTTAGCCAAATTTTGAGGTTTGCAAAGGATTCTGGGTAACAGAACCTGGTCAAAGCCCCACAAGTCACCCCATCTTGGATTCCCCTAGGTCTCTAGTTTTTAAAAATTCACATGTTTGGTAGGTTTCCTTAGGTGCCGGCTGAGCTAGAGGCCAAAATCTACATGTAGGCACTTCGCAAAAAACACCTCTGTTTTCTTTCAAAAAATTGGATGTGTCCACGTTGCGCTTTGGGGCATTTCCTGTCGCGAGCGCTAGGCCTAACCACACAAGTGAGGTATCATTTTTATCGGGAGACTTGGGGGAACGCTGGGTGGAAGGAAATTTGTGGCTCCTCTCAGATTCCAGAACTTTCTGCCACAGAAATATGAGGACAAGTGTTTATTTGGTCAAATTTTGAGTTTTGCAAAGGATTCGGGGTAACAGAACCTGGTCAGATCCCCACAAGTCACCCCATCTTGTTTTCCCCCGGTGTCTAGTTTTAAAAAATGTGCTGGTTTGCTAGGTTTCCCCAGGTGCCGACTGAGCTAGAGGCCAAAATCCACAGGTAGGCACTTTGCAAAAAACACCTCTGTTTTCTTTGAAAAAATTTGATGTGTCCATATTCTGTTTTGGTCCATTTCCATTCGTGGGCGCTAGGACTACCCACACATTCGTGGGCGCTAGGACTACCCAACAATGGACGAGGGACAGTAAGCTGAAGTCTTGGATGGTTTGTTACTCGGGCGTGATTGGCATGAATTATGCCTCATGGCCACCAGACCTGGCACAAGTCGTCACCAATTGAAGTCCCCCTTGCACTCAAGTTGCAGAAATAAAGGCTGAAGTACTTTGGTGCGAATAAAGCCCTTCTGACGAGTTGGAAAACAGTGAGACGGAGCAGACTGAGTGAGATGGTGTGAGCTAGACGGAGCTGACGCGCTAACAAGGGCAGCGGCGTTGACGCAGACGAGGGCATCCGCTGCCGTTGCGGCCATAGCTGTTGCCGTCTAGGCTACCGAGTGGCAGGGTGAGCGCAGCTGTGTCAGTCACAGCAGCGGAGTGAGTGCACCAGGGCCACACGGAAGTGGCCCAGCCAGGTCTGGGTGCAGCTTGTGGGCCCTGTGTGCTCCGCTTACCCACCGCACCTTCCAACTACACCTCGCTCCTCACCTACCTCCTCACCTACGAAACTTACAAACATTCAGCCCTTGGGCACTCACCCCACTCCTGTATGGCGTCGCGTGTACAACTTCTCCTATTACTACCTAAACAGAAGGAGTAGTGCTCAGGGCCTACCAGGCCCCACCATTCTCTACAGGTCGCAGTGAGCACAGCAGTTTTTGTAAACTGCTGCAGAGAGAGTGCACCGGGGTTACACGGAGGTGGCCCGGTAGGTTGGGTGCGGCTTGTGAATCCCCCGGGTGCCCCGCTCACCTGCCGCTGCAAGCCACTGTAATCCTAAACAACAGGAAAAAGCAAATTGCGCGTCTCTTTCACCAGTCCGGGCCAAAAGATAGCCACCATGAGATTGAGGCGACTCAGGACTCTAGCAGAGGGCAAGGTCAAACCTTCAAAACCCCAAAGGACGGCGCAAGGGAAGGGAAAGTGCGCAGTGAAGCACTCAGTGCCAAGTCCGCAAAGTAGCAGACAGGATCAGCTGGTAATGCCCCTCACTCCGTTTCTGCTCTACTTCAAACAAACAGGACTCACTAACAAGGTGGACCTTTTTTTGAAAGATCCAGCAGCGGCTTTCTTCTCAAATCCCGACACCGACGTGGGCCTTCCAACCCCACTGATTCCACAACCTCTGAACACGGGGCAGCTGGAGCCCAAGCTGTTAACAAACCCGACACAACAACTAGGGGTAGCCCTCCCCTCTCAGGAAACATCAAAGGACCAAGCTCCTGTGGAGCTTAGTGATCTCCTGTTCCAAGGGCAACAAATCAACTTTAGCTACTTAAGTAGCCCAATAGCGCACCAAAAATCGCAAGCAGATAGAATTGTGACTATGGCTCAGGTACATGCCCAGGAGCAGGAAACTTCTCCAGGTGCTCATCTACAGGTTTTAACGGGCAACCCAAGTAACTTCGAGCTACCAATCACTACGGGTAATGCGACAGAGGTACATAATGACACTGGGTATGTGACCACCAACAATCGACCCCAATCCCGCAGTCTAATTTCAACCCCCAGGGGAACAATGAGAGACTGGACATTGGTTCCGAAGTAATTACAGGATTGGAAGATTCCTGGTTACAGTCGCTCTCTATAACAAATAACAAAGACCTAGGAGAAGCACTGGACTTAAAAACGTTTGATCTAGTGAATCCTAAGGACCAGCAGTCGAGCTATCCTCTGGTGGTAGGGAGCATTAAAAACAGTATTACTACCCACCAACAAGAAAGAACTTTTAACTCGATTACGGAAATTTCTAGCAAGATGTCCAAAACGCAATCACTTGAGGAATTAATGGTAAAAAACAACTCGACTGCTTCACCTTCCAACAATATCCCCTCAGAATCCATTAACAGGGAAATTTTATTCAAACATCCCACCCACGCAGGTCACCCTACTGGTGAAATGGGAGATCTAACGCGACTACATACCTCATTGCTGAATGCTCTACATACTTCAACAGCGGTTCTTAACATGCAATCAGATAAATTAGACTTGCAAATGGATCTAATGAAGATAATGGCCACATGCATAGCTGGCATCAATCACAAACTGGACTCGCTGGCCATTCGCCCAACGGAAAAAAATTGCAACCAACAGCATTTTCCTTGTAATTGTGGCCCAATATTAGATAAACTATGTATGTTACCACAAGTCTTAGTAGAGATTCTGCACGAAGTTAAAGCAAGGAAAACCAATGAGGCCATCTCCAGGAACCAAGATACATCTCAAAGGACATCAGACCTTGGAGTAAGCAGCCCAGCAAAAAAAGATGCAAACATTCAGTGCATTAACCCAGTGGTCACAGACGGATCAGATAGATCTCCACATTCAGAACAAACAGCATCTATCAATTTGGAGAGTATAATTGAACAGCCGGGGCCGGCACTGAAACCCCTAACAAAGAGACAAAAAAAGCGAGTAAGAAATGCAGGGAAACAAACACGTGCCAAAGCTATTAATGACAATCTATAGCTTCGGCAACCGCACAATAGAGCTTTAGGAACCGCAAACAGTACGCAAACCTCAAATAGCTTCAAAGCCATAAGGGAGGGGGTAGTCACCAGTCCAGAACAACAATTCACTGGTGAGCATCTACTGACTGATTCGCCAATGTCGCTCAAATATAACATGCTACACCCAACATCCCAAGACCAATTGAACGGGCACGCATTGACCACGAGGTTGGCAACTCCCTGTCAGGGAGACCTAAGGGCAGGAAATTGCACCTACAAGGATAAATCTGAGATCCCTTCAAGTGACCAATCACCAGTGAAGATTCCACCAGAACCATCCTCCTATGCAGCCGTCGCACAAACCACTTCCTCATTTTCGACAATAACCCTTCCGGATAAGACCCAGGGCATCTTGTCGAGCCTCAAATCATTTTCCAGGCAAAGATCGTCAACCCAGGTCAATGCGGGGCAGGTCATAGTTATCCCCGCAGGCACAAAGAACAATAAATTTGCTCCTTTAGCAGACAACTCGCAGTCCAGATTCAATCCTCTCACCAGAGAAACACACCTGTCACCGACCCTAAATCTCAAACATCCTTCTAGGGAGGTCGCAACTACTCATCATGATGGATGAATAAAGACTAAAGTAACGATTCAAAATACTTAAATAGCCGCAACAGACCTTGAAAATAAAGCCTTTTTAAGCAAACAATCAGGCACGCTCAAAAGGGCCCTGTTGGACTTTTGCTTTTGCAGGGTCATCCCCAGACTTTTTTGCCTCCTGCCTCCTATATTTTTCTGACATGTTGCTGTTGGCTTTTCAACTCTGAGCACTTTACCACTGCTAACCAGTGCTAAAGTGCATATGCTCTCCTGTTTAAATTGTATGTAAGTGGTTTATCCATGATTGGCATATTTGATTTACTAGTAAGTCCCTAGTAAGGTGCACTAGAGGTGCCAGGGCCTGTAAATCAAATGCTACTAGTGGGCCTGCAGCACTGGTTGTGCCACCCACATAAGTAGCTCTGTAATCATGTCTCAGACCTGCCACTGCAGTGTCTGTGTGTGTATTTTTACACTGTAAAGTCGACTTGGCAAGTGTACCCACTTGCCAGGCCTAAACCTTCCCTTTCCTTACATGTAAGGCACCCCTAAGGTATGCCCTAGGTAGCCCCAAGGGCAGGGTGCAGTGTATGGATAAGGTAGGACATATAGTAATGTGGTTTATATGTCCTGACAGTGAAATACTGCCAATTTCGTTTTCACTGTTGCAAGGTCTGTCTCTCTCTCATAGGATAATATGGGGGCTACCTTTAAATATGATTAAAGTGTAGATTCCCCTAGAGAAGAGATGGACAGGTGGAGTTTGGGATCCCTGAACTCACAATTTAAAAATGCATCTTTTGGTAAAGTTGATTTCGAGATTGTGAGTTTGGAAATGCCACTTTTAGAAAGTGAGCATTTTCTTGCTTAAACCATTCTGTGACTCTGCCTTGTTTGTGGATTCCCTGTCTGGGTCAGTTGACAGTTGGGTTGTTTTTCACCTCACACCAGACAGTGACACAAAGGGAGCTGGGGTGTGATCTGCATTCCTGATTAGCCATCTCTGCTAGGAGGGAGGGGTGGAGTGGTCACTCTCATCTGAAAGGACTGTGCCTGCCTCTGACAATGCTGTCTCCAGCCCCCTGGTGTGTGTCTGAGGCCTTGCCTGGGCAAGGCAGGATTTCACAAGAAGGTGTGAGTCCCCTTTGAAGAAAGGTGACTTCAAAGACTAAAATGGGTATAAGAAGGGCACCCAAACTTACAAACTTTAGAAACACTTCTGGAATCAAGGGGAACCTCTGCCTGGAGAAGAGCTGATCGCTGAGGAACAAGTGCTGCCCTGCCTGTGACTGTGCTTTGTGGAGCTTTCCTGCAGTGCTGCTTCTGCCAGAGTAAGAGGGCAAAGACTGGACTTTGTGTGCCTTCCATCTTGAAGAAGAAATCTCCAAGGGCTTGATGTAGAACTTGCCTCCTGTTGTTGAAGTCTCAGGGATAGCAAAGACTTCTTCCTGCCAGCACCTGGAGTCTCTGGAGAGACCCCTACTCTGCTCTGTGGTGCCCTTCCAGTTCCTGGGACCCTGAAAGGAGAGGCTGGCAGCCTAAGGACAAAAATACACGCACCGCGCACCGTGCGGAGAAAAGATCGACGCGAATCCGATCGCGGCTGAGAAAACGACGCGACGCCGGTTCCGCAGCTGAGAAACGACGCCGCAGGAAACGCGACCGAAAAACCGACGCCCGGAGCAGGAGAAACGACGCGCAGCATCGCTGACGGAGGCTGAGAGATCGCACCCTGCGCCGCGGGACTTTCGGATCGTCGTGTGGCTGGCTTTTTCAACGCGCACCGCCGTGCCGAGTTGTTTTCGACGCACACAGCCGTGCAGGGTTACTTTCGACGCACACCGCCCGTGCGGGGTTATTTTTGACGCAAACCAGGTACATTTTCACGCTAGCAGCGCTAGTGTGGTGTTACAACTACCTAAAGACTCTTTTTATTTTAAACCTTTAAAAAAATCATAACTTGACTTGTGTATGTTGGATTTTTGTCGTTTTGGTCTTGTTTTGTCTAGATAAATATTTCCTATTTTTCTAAACTGGTGTTGTGTCATTTTGTAGAGTTTTCATTAAGTTACTGTGTGTGTTGGTACAAATACTTTACGCCCAGCACTCTGAGGTTAAGCCTACTGCTCTGCCAAGCTACCAAGAGGGTAAGCAGGGGTTAGCTGAGGGTGATTCTCTTTTATCCTAACTAGAGTGAGGGTCCTTGCTTGAACAGGGGGTAACCTGACTGTCAACCAAAGACCCCATTTCTAACAGGCCCCAACTAGAAACAATTCGGAAGATGGTCAACGGAACAGGCCTATGCCACACAGTATTATAGATCACTCCCAATCCACCCATGTGATTGAAAATGATAGGGAATCAAGGCAGGTCATTCTAACCCCAGATTATGACTCACACGGCCAACAAGATAGCCTGAGCAGGGGCAACATTCTGAGGCTTTTGGTAGAGCTTCCTTCAACTAAGGAAATCATGTCCCCAGATTTAATATCACTGAAATTCCTCTCCAACACCACTCAGAATGACCGGGAACAAACTCTGACTATGTGGAGAACAAGCAAAATTGCTGCTTCAATTATGGCACTTAAGCAACAGTTCGAAAACTGGGGTATACGGCTATCACAACCACTATCACGTTATCCTTTTCCCCTATTGTTAAGTCTGAAAAGTGAACCAATTAAAAAAACTGAATCACAGGCCCGCAAGCACGGACGGGGCCCGGACGTCGGGGAGGTGGAACAGCTTCAATCCAAAAGGGGGGGAAAAGATTCAAACACCTCTATTGACCCCCTAGTTGTAGGGAATGGTCTACAAGACGAATGGAGATGGATGGCATGCACCCTAAACTAAAGGAGAAATAATTGACCCACCATACGTAATGCACCAGACACAGATCAAAGGCCGACCGTTACTATTATGTCCTGGAACATTGCAGGAGCAAAAGCAATTGTTACAGAAGGACTTACAACAATGCCCAGTTGCAACTACTCGATAATAGTGCTGCAAGAAACATGGCTGGTAGACCCGATAGAACTAGGAGGCTATTCTCTACACCACATTGGAGCTGAAAAATCAAACAAATCAGGCAGGGCAAGCGGTGGTCTAGCCACATACATCTCTACGGCACTTCAGGTCACAACAGAACAGCTGGCCTTCTCATCAACGGACTTACAGGCAATAAAAATCTATTTTAGTTGCAACCGTCACGCTCCACTAATTATCTTTAACGTCTACTCCCATCTGCGGAAACATCGCAAAGTACTTCTCTTCGAGAAGTTACTACAAAAGGTAGAAAAGATACGGTGCTCTAATCCAGCATGGGACATCTTAGTAACAGGCGACTTTAACAGCAACCTGATATATACTCCAGAACCGGACGAGCAATTGGCAGCAGAAAACGCAATTTGGTGAGTGCTACCACAGTTACCATCAACCCATATGAAACTGGATACAAGGGGCAAACAATTGGCCGAGGCCTTAGAACATCTGAGTATGAGGGTGCTAAACGGCAGGGTGAAAGGTGATGTCCCACCCAGCTTTACTCATCATATTTCAAAATCTGCAACTACAATTGACTATACTACCGTCTCTCTTCCCCTTCTGGCACATGTTAAAAAATTCAAAATCATACCTACTCTTCACAGTGACCACTTGCTTCAGCACATAGAATTGGCTTGGAACTCTCTGTGTTTTCTTCCAGCCATAAATGAATTAGGTACAGTTGCCTCTGTCAATCTAAACTGCCTGTTCTGGACGGAGTCCTCTTTACCACAGCTGTGCAAAAATATAAAAACCCTGCTTCAATCAACAGCATGCCAAGATCTCTCAGCTGGGGAAGTGTGGGCCAGCTTTCTACAGTTAGTACCATCACTTGGCTCGGCCAGGCGTCAAGCACCAAATCACAACCGGAGGCCACTAACCATCCCACCAAATATCTTAGAATTAAGAAAGGATCTGAGACGTAAACTCAGATCCACAAAAGATAAACCTCCTACAGAGTCTTTATATGCCCAAATAAAAACCCTTCGGAAAAATTATAAGAAACAGCTATGGCAAATAAGAACCCAAAAGGAGGATGATTTCTGGATAAAATTACTTTTCAACTTAAGAAAGGCTAATACTAGAGAATTCAGGATGTCAGTGAATGAAATAGAGCGAAAAGCAAGAGTAATAAACTGTACTTCAATTTCAGAAGATAAATGGGTGGATTACCTGTAAGACATCTTTTTTAAGCCAACTCCTCCGGTAGAAAATCAGCAACTGAAGGCTTCGCTAAAACCTACAGACCTTCCTCAGAGTGATATGAGATTCAGTGCCAATAAAGTAGCCCCAGAGATCAGAAGGAGCCATAGGGACGGAGCTCCCGGCCCTAATGGTCTCCCCCAAGCCATATTCAAGGCAGACCTCGATTACTGGTCAGCCACTCTGTCAATATTATTAGCTGAAGTCGAACGTAACAGTACCATTCCTGATAGTTGGAAAGGAACCATCATTAATCCTATATACAAAGGAGGCAGCAGGGCAAACCCAGCTAGCTACAGTTTGATAGCTCTAATTGACAGTGAGGCCAAATACTTTGCCTCGTTAATCCTAGCTGACCTGCTCTCCTAGTCAAATTCAAATAACTTGGTCCGTATGAATCAAACCGGTTTCCGGAAGGGCTACGGCACATTGACTAACATTCTTGCGCTAGGAGATATAGCCAATCGAGCAAAGTGCTTAAAGAAAAATGTACACATATGTTTTGTCGATTTCCAAAGTGCTTTTGATTGTGTGGACAGAACAATTCTCTGGAACAAACTACGGAGTTGGGGTTTGCAAGAACGCATTTTGAGGTGTATAGAATCACTGTATGACAAAACTTGGGTATGAATCAAGGTAACAGACGGCTCAAAAGTTTCCAGGAGAATACCAACAAATATAGGATTAAAGCAAGGCTGCGTGTTGGCCCCGCACCTCTTTAACCTCTTCATGGCAGATCTCTCTGTAAAACTAGATGCAACCAACTCACATTCTCCAAGGATGGGAAGTCTGGCTATAACACATCTATCGTATGCGGATGACATTGTTCTGTAAAGCCACACAAAAATAGGGTTGCAACGCCTAGTTACTGCCTTGGGCGAATTTGCAAAGGCAAACAAACTAGAGGTTAATACTTCAAAGACAAAAACAATGTCAATAGGCTGCTCTTTGAATCCTGCAAACAAAATAAAATTGAACAGTTTCACTCTCGATACGATGTGCAGCTACACATATCTTGGACTTACAGTAGACAATAAGATCAATTTTGTGCCGCAAAATCAGTATATTCTACAGAAGTCCAAAGCCTTGGCGTTCACTTTCTGCACTCTTGCTAAAAAATTAAAGGGCCCATCATATAAACCACTATTGTTGGTCATGTCGGCTAAACTCCTTCCAGCAATTACATACGGAAGTGCAGCCCAATATGGGAAAGATGCAAGCCTTCTCGAAAGGCAGCAAATAAAAATCTATAAGCAAGTCTTCAATCTTCCTCGCTCTGCTTCCCCTGCACAGATAAGGCTAGAATTTGGTCTAACACAACAGCAGCTCGACAGGAAGGTCCACACAATAAAGATCTGGTACAAAATAAGTAAAAACACTGCCAGCCCTCTAGTAGCAGCACTATGGAGTTCAGTAAATGGCAACCCTAATTCAGCTTACAACAGATACCTAAAAAACTCCTTGCAAGAGACGAAAACAAAGTATCTATGGGATTCCAACATGTTGTATTCCCTTTTGTGTCGAGCAATAAAAAAGGAAATAAGTACTGAATCTTTTCTAGATGATAAAGCTAAACTTGCGCAGCGCTCACATGCCTGGCTGGTAATGCACACTTATACCACCATGGCCCCATCACAATACCTGGCCCAAACTTTCGCACTCCACATCAAGCATCGCTTCCTGACCCTGCGTTTGGGTGCATCTCCTGCTAGAGCGGATCAACCATCGTGGAAGAATAGAGGAGAGACTTCCTGCAGGCTATGCAAAGGTCCAAAAGAAGATATGGTTCACCTGATTTGTATTAAAACCATTTTTTATGAGAAATGGGACTCGTTCCTGTCGGTCATCGGTGATGTCAATGTTTGATCCCAATGACGCACAATCAACATGCAAATTCATTAAATTCTTGACTGCACACACCAAAGACGTAAACCTGCCATCCGGGATGCATACCTAATCACGCACTTTCTTTGCATCTTAGAATTAAGAAACTGATTTTAGATCCTCGCATGGTCTCACGGCCAAGGAATTAACGGAATTTTAGAGATGTTTTATCTTTTAAACATGTTGTATTATGAGATGATTGTTATGGTTTTTATTAACTAAACAATAAAGATTTACTACAGTTAAGTGAGGTACCATTTTTATCAGGAGACTTGGGGGAACACAGAATAGCAAAACAAGTGTTATTGCCCATTGTCTTTCTCTACATTTTTTCCTTGCACATCAAGAAAACCTTTCTATTTCCAAAATGGCCACAAGATAAGGTGTTGAGGAGCAGTGGTTATTTGCACATCTCTAAATTCCGGGGTGCCCATACTAGCATGTGAATTACAGGGCATTTCTCAAATAGACGTCTTTTTTACACACTCTTTTTGGAAGGAAAAAATGTAGAGAAAGACAAGGGGCAATAACACTTGTTTTGCTATTCTATATTCCACCAAGTCTCCCGATAAAAATGATACCTCACTTGTGTGGGTAGGCCTAGCGCCCGCGACAGGAAATGCCCCAAAACACAACGTGGACACATCTAATTTTTTGACAGAAAACATAGGTGTTTTTTGCAAAGTGCCTACCTGTAGATTTTGGCCCCTAGCTCAGCCGGCACCTAGGGAAACCTACCAAAACTGTGCATTTTTTAAAACTAGAGACCTAGGGGAATCCAAGATGGGTTGACTTGTGGGGCTCTGACCAGGTTCTGTTACTCAGAATCCTTTGCAAACCTCAAAATTTGGCAAAAAAAACAAATTTTCCTCACATTTCGGTGACAAAAAGTTCTGGAATCTGAGAGGAGCCACAAATTTCCTTCCACCCAGCATTCCCCTAAGTCTCCCGATAAAAATGATATGTCACTTGTGTGGGTAGGCCTGGTGCCTGCAACAGAATAAGGCTACAAACTTGTAGAGATAGAGGGGATAGCACAGCGAGTTGATAAGGACATATTCTTCTTTTATACACCTTTAGGCTGACTCTGCTTTGGGGACCCACACAAGTGAGGTGTCATTTTACTTGGGAGACTGAGGGGTATGCTGGGGAGTAGGAATTTTGTGCTGGAGCGGTGATTGTACAAACGAAAGTCAGGAAAATATGCTTTTTTAAGCAAATTTTGAGGTTTGCAGAGGAGTCTGGGTAAGAAAATGTTGGGGGATCCATGCAAGCCCCACCTCCCTGGACTCCTTTTGGAGTCCAGTTTTAAAACATTTCTGGGTTTGGTTGGTTTCCCTAGATGAAGGCCACACCCAGGACCAAAAACATAGGTGTCCCCTCCCCCCAAACAGAGGTAGTTTTGTAATATATCATTCTGATCTGTCCACATACATCTGTGATGTGCCAAACACTAAAATTGTGAAAAGAAACGCACTTAGGTTATGTGAAAAAGACCCCTCACCCACCAACCAAGTTGGTGGCATGCTTCATCATCAGGGTCCCACCCGAGGCACCTAGCGTGTCACAGGTGTGTTGCGACGCCTGATTACAGCGGAGCAGATTTTTTCATTTTTACCACATACTGGTTGGATTTGGCATGAGGGTGAGTGATGGTTCAGTGGATCAAATTTTAATAACAAGAGATTTCACAAAAATGAAATGCACTGTTAATAACTGAAAGGCCAAAAAACTGAACCAATGACTCACACCTTGTGAGTTGTAAAGCCACGGCAAGGCACCAACCGCTTTACAGTCCATTCACACAACTTTCATACATGACATGCACAAGACCATTCACGCCGCCAGCCACGGGCCCAGCACATTACAACACTCGCATCGACAGACAGCGCCACTCAAGGGCACATCACTTACATACGCCCACATGCCTGATACATCAATCACACCAGCTGATGGGAGTGTGTAGACTGGTGTTTGGCTGGCAGTGTGTTGCAGTAGCCAACAGCAAGTCAATCTGTACACTATGTACACCCTCAGCCAAGCCCCACTCCACACACAATAGCATCACTTTTTTTTTTTAAACAAAGAAACCCCTAACTAATTAGAAATAATTACAAAACTAAAAACACAAAAGCTCTAACTAAGTACATGACAGAAATGCTAACCTTGAAACTGAACACATGAAAATACAAAACAGACATGAGTTTATACTCATGGTTGTTCCCAGTAATTCTTCTGGGTGTGGTAATTCTTAAAACAACCACCCACACACAGCCCAGGCTTTGAAGGACAATCTGGGCAGTACATTCGAGTCACTGACTCCTGAAATTTCACAAATGTCATCTTTGACTCTGGAGACCTATCCTTAAACACAATAAAAGCATTAAAAGTTGCTAAGTGGAAGAAGTGAATTGCTAACTTCTTATACCAAACGTAAGACTTACGAATAGCAGTCTAAGGTTCAACCTTTGATCAACTCTATCTACACCTCCCATGTGCTAATTATAATATAAAATGCACACAGGTTTGCGCACTTCAGCAACCTGGCCCCAAACAGTCACAGGGGAAGTACTCTCATCATGGATGGTACTTAGCATGTAGACATCCGTCCTGTCTGAAAACTTCAAAACTAGCAGCTCATCATTCCGCAAGACATTGCACTGTCCGCTCTGAAGTTTTTTACAGACAAGCTCACTTGGATAGCCTTTCCGGTTACAATGAATTGTGCCACAAGCAACAGTGTCCACTCTAAACAATTCCTTGAACAACTGCACTCCAGCGTAAAAGTTATCTACATACAAATGGTGACCTTTGTTGAACAGTTGTCTACCAAGTTCCCACACAATTTTCTCAGTAACTCCAAAAGTGGGAGGACAACCAGGGGGGTCAAAACTGGAATCCCTACCAGTGTAGACACGGAAATTATACACATATCCTGTACTACTTTCAGACAGCATATACAATTTAATTCCACATCGTGCCCTCTTGCTAGGAATGTACTGCCTAAAAACCAAACAACCCTTGAAGAGGACCAAACACTCGTCCACAGCTATTTCTTTGCCTGAACATAGACCTCTGAAAACCGATCTACAAAATAATCAAGGACAGGCCTAATCTTAAAAAGACGGTCAGAATCAGGGTGATCTCGTGGCAAGGCTACTGCATTGTCAATAAACTGCAGCATCCTAAGAAGAAGCAAATACCGATTACGACTCATTGTTGCAGGAAATATAGCTGTTGCCATCAAGGGCGTAGTAGACCAATAAGAAGCCAGTGACGGCTTCCTTATCAACCCCATCAAAAGACTCAAACCTGAAAACCTTTTCATCTCCTCCAAATTTGTGGGAATTCACTGGGCAGCTCTAGAGTGCGGCCTAAGTCTAGCAGCGTTGTCCCTCAAATACTGCTCCGCATACAAATTAGTCTGCTCAACAATCTCTTCCAAAAACACATCATCCACAAATAACTCAAAGAAATTGACAGGCAAAAAGTTCTCAGTATTGACTCTTCACCCCGGGAGATCAGTAAAGGCAGGCAACTCTGGCTGCTCCATGTTTGGGGAAACCCAGAGTTCAGGTCTTCTAATGTGAAACCTTTCAGCCGCAGGTTGCTGCACTAATGGCACATCAGTGTCCTTCTCTGAAACAGGCCCTTCATCTGCACTGAGTGTGGCTTCCTCATCAGAAGATTCCTCTCCGACAGAAACTTCACTTCCAGAATCTCTCACTTCCTCCCCTGCCTCAGATGCAGAGTCCGTCTCATAATCATGATTGACAATGACTCAAAAAGCATACCAACCACCTGCTGAGCGGTCATCCTGCGGCTAGCCATGATCTTTCCTACAAAAATTAACTGGACAAATGCACCACCAACAACCAGCACTGTGTAAGATAAGTAATAAAGTGTGGCTTTATTAGTAAGAGTTATAAACTCAAAAACTATACCGCTCACTTGCCTGAAAAAGCTTGAATCACCAGCAACTACTCTGCACAGACACAGCAACCACCAATGATATCCCACTAAAAAAGAAAGAAAGAAAAGCAAATTAGAAATAAGACAACACAAATATCATTGTGCACAAATCTAAGGACAATTTCACACAAACCTGCATTTAGTACACCACCTACAAACATGTCATTCATGCATGGCAACAATACTCCTTTGGAGTAAATTGTTTTTACTTACCTAAAAGATGCAACTATGCAAACCACAGGTCAACCACCGCCAAAACCGCAAGGAGCCACAGCAAAGAAAGCAAAAGCTTTGAACTAGAACAAAAAGGAGGAAATAAATTATCACAAATGCAAATACTTCGTCAGTTGACAAACATCCCACCATCAAGCATTTAGAAATTGGTGCCTAAGTGGATTCTGCCATGGGGCAGATGGGCCTACTAAAAAATAGGCCTATCTGCCCCAAGGAGGGCAGAAAATACCTTTAGTAGTGTGTCCCCATGGGGAGCGACCCTTGCCCAAGGCCCCACCCCCAAACAAAAAATAAACCACATACACACTATCCCTGGTGCCTACGTGGCTTCTGCCCCCTTGGGGGCAGATGGGCCTAAAAAAAATAGGCCCATCTGCCCCCAAGGGGGGGAGCAATGGCCAACAGTTCAATGCCCCCCACATCAATAAACATATTTTAAAAAATCCCTGGCGTTCTAGTGGTTTCTGCCCCCCTTGGGGGCAGATCAGCCTAAAGAAATTAGGTTGATCTGTCCCCAAGGGGCTGCCCCCCTCTCCACTAACACACACACACTATCCCTGGTGTCTAAGTGGCTTCTGCCCCCAAGGGGGGCAGATGGGCCTAAAGAAAATAGGTCCATCTGCCCCCAAGGGGGGCAGAAATGGCAAACAGTTCAATGCCCCCCTTGGGGGGTGCCCCTTGCCCAAGGGGACGCCCCCCCACATAAATAAACATATTTTAAAAAATCACTGGCGTTCTAGTGGTTTCTGCCCCCCTTGGGGGCAGATGAGCCTAAAAATAATAGGCCGATCTGTCCCGCCTCCACTAACATACACACACTATCCCTGGTGTCTAAGTGGGTTCTGCCCCCAAGGGGGGCAGATGGGCCTAAAGAAAATAGGCCCATCTGCCCCCAAGGGGGGCAGAAATGGCCAACAGTTCAATGCCCCCCTTGGGGGGTGCCCCTTGCCCAAGGGGACGCCCCCCCACATAAATAAACATATTTTAAAAAATCACTGGCGTTCTAGTGGTTTCTGCCCCCCTACGTCCGCGGCCGAGAAGGGGTTAAAGGGTAGTGGCCTAGATTCCACCCAAAGGACTGATTACCTCCAACTGATAGTCTGGAGCCAGGGCTGGGGTGAAAGGGGGACCGGTGCACTTCAAGAAGCTATTTTGAAGTCAACCCCACTTCAAAGATGCTTTTTAGTATATGTATTGGGGCTCTAATCCCCTGAAATCAGACACTACTGGACTTGTAACTAAGCTCTGAGAGCTGCTGTGCTGCCTGAAGGAGCCAACTGGACTGTTTTTATAGAAGCGCTGCTTTTCTGCTTGCTGCCCTGCTGCCAGCTGCTCCTTGTCTCTGTTGGAGGAGAGCTGGACTCTACTAAATCGATCTTCAAGGGCTTGTTGGCTTTCCATCTGTTCAAGAAGTCTCAGGACCATCGAAGACTTCATCACCTGTCTACTGCTGCCATGTGAATCTGGCACTCATGATTCTTGCAGCTATTATACTATTGCCAAAGACCAGTGCATGCTCTGGAAAAAGATTGAATGTTTGCTTGGTAGGGACCCAGCACTGTGTTTCCGCAACAGATGATGCAGCGCTGAGGAAGCCCCATTCAGTTTGGCCCTCTGGGGTGATTGAGCAAAATTGCGCACTTTGTTTGTTGGGATTGAGTGCCCTGTTTCTGCAGCAGACACCACAGCACCGAGGAAGCCCTTTCCAGCACTGCCCTGCCGAGTTGCCCAGACAGCGGGATGCTCAATCCGCCCACATTGTCAGAACCAATGGTGCGCACCGATGTAGCCCTACTGCATCAGAAGAAAGTACTGTAAACAGCGAGACCCTTGCGGTCTCTGCAGACATCCCATACAACATTGCGGATGTCTGTTCCTATTTTAACATTCCTGTTTCAAGGTACTCACCACAGATTCTTGAAGTACCGCTCATGCTCTCCAATACTTAAGAAAGTAAATTTGCCTCTTTATAGTAATACCATACGGAACTTAATAGAAGCAAATGTGTTTCCACCACTATATTTTACTTTTACACCTTTTAATCTCATAACTTAAAAAATACTTATTGGAATTTTGTTATTTTGTTCTATTTTTCTCAGATAAATATTCACTATTTTTTCAACCTATTTGTAATCTCTTTGATAGTGTTGGCATTGTTTTTCTGTATGTGTCTGTTGCACAAATACTTTACACATTGCTTCTTAAGTTAAGACTGCCTGCTCTGTGCCAAGCTACCAGAGGGTGAGCACAGGTTAATTTAGGTTGTGTAACTGACTTACCCTAACTAGGACTGTGGTCCCTTCTTGGACAGGGTGCAAACCTCTCCCAACTAGAGACCCAGGGGCATATTTATACTCCGTTTGCGCCGGAATTGCGTCGTTTTTTTTTACACAAAACTAACTCCATATTTATACTTTGGCGTTAGACGCGTCTAACGCCAAAGTCCATGGAGTTTGCGTCATTTTTTTGCGTGGACACCTACTTTGCGTTAATGAGATGCAAGTTAGGCGTTCACGTCTAAAAAATCGACTCCGAGGCATGTGCGTCGGATTTATACTCCCGGGCAAAATTCACGCCCGGGAGTGGGCGGGTCAAAAAAAATGACGTACGGCCGCTTTTGCACCGTTTTTTAGCGCCTGCTAAAGGCAGGCGTTAAGGGACCTGTGGGCTCTGAAGGAGCCCAGAGGTGCCCTCCCATGCCCCCAGGGACACCCCCTGTCACCCTTGCCCACCCCAGGAGGACACCCAAGGCTGGAGGGACCCATCCCAGGGACATTAAGGTAAGTTCAGGTAAGTGTTTTTTTTTTTGTGGCATAGGGGGGCCTGATTTGTGCCCCCCTACATGCCACTATGCCCAATGACCATGCCCAGGGGACAGAAGTCCCCTGGGCATGGCCATTGGGCAAGGGGGCATGACTCCTGTCTTTGCTAAGACAGGAGTCATTTCAATGGGGGTTGGGAGTGAAAAAAAATGGCGCAAATCGGGTTGAGGCGAAAAAATTGCCTCAACCTGACTTGCCCCATTTCTTGACGCCCAAGCTCCATTTTCCCCTACGCCGGCGCTGCCTGGTGTACGTCGTTTTTTTTAACGCACACCAGACGGCGCCGGCGGCTAATGCCGGTTAACGTCATTCAATAAATACGGCGCCCGCATGGCGCTTCAGAATGGCGTTAGCCGGCGCTCATTTTTTTGACGCAAAACTGCGTTAGCGCAGTTTTGCGTCAAAAAGTATAAATATGGGCCCAATTTCCAACATGTGGTATCTGGCTATCTCAGAGTGCAGTTTGCATGCCACAACCAACATGGCTGAAGTTTTCCTCAAGTTTGGGGACCTCGGTAGCCCACTTCTGAAGTGTGGCAACCATAGGCAGCACACCCAAGGAAAACTGGTTCTAAAACCAGTTTTTCCTCCTTTGACCCTGGGTCTACCCTGTATAGGGGATAGAAAGGGCTTCCTGTGCAGGAATGTTGTCACAGCAGTCCTGCAAAGGTGGCATAAATCTTTGATGTCTGCCTTTCCGGCTTACATCCTTTGCAGCCCATCCTGTGGATGGGGCTCACACTTCTAGTGTGCTCAGCCTGCGAGTCATTCACACGTCTCCCCAGGGAAGGCAGAAACCTGTCTCAGTCCCTGTGCCTCTTTGAAGCAACTGGATGAGCTGAGTTAAAGTATGGCAACTTTCGCAAAAGTGGCCAGCATTGTAGTGGACATAAATATTGACTGCACCAATGAGTTTCCTTTGATGTCCCCTTTAATTTGACACCTTACATGACAGTGTTAGGTAGCCTCTGTCAGAAGTTAGACACATTGAAGTGCCAACTGTTTACTCTGCAATTACCTCATGTGGCACCTTAATCTTCCTCAGCAAATATAACACCAACACATTTGGATTTTGCTGCATAGATCTATCAGAAAACACATCTATCCTAACAATACACAGCTCCTTGCCACATGGCTTTATAGGCCTGCTTTAGAGGAGACTTACATATGTATTTAAGGGACTTTGACATTAGTAGTGATGGCAAAGTTGAGTGTGCAGTGCATGCACAGCCTCTTCAGTCTGCAATGGCAGCTGAAAGTCATGTTTTCACTTTGTCACACACAGAGTGGCACAATCAGTGCTACAGCTTTTGTGTGAATAGACAACCTTACATGCCCATAGTACCTGAGTACCATATGCTAGGGACTTATAAGTAAATCAACGCATGTCAATTGGGGGCATCCAATTCAAAATATCACTATAGAAAAGGGAAAGAACACTGGCATTGAGGTCTGGATATCAGGCGTCTGTGCACTACCAGAGTCAAAAACCAGCAGCTAGTAGTCCAAAAGCTGGGGGAAACCCTGCAAAAATCCTATTTTCTTACATGTATGATTTCAATTATCTTACATTTATATGAAATCATACTCTATGAGGTAAATGTTTAAATATGATAATGATTAAAGTTGTATTTAATTAGACATTTATTTTGAGAAAAATTACTATAAATGTAAAATAAATCTCTAATCAATCTGCCCCATGCATGCCCTGATCAGACAGTACCATGGTGTCTTCTCACAATCCCTTTACTATTTACTTTATAATTTCATAAACTGTTAATTGATGGTTTGTAAACCTTAATGAAAGGCCTATTTTATTAATATGTGTGCGTTAGAAGTCGGTTTCAATCAATTGATTCTTTCAAAGTTAATCAGATCATCAAACGATGCTTACAGAATGCTGAAAGAGATAGTAAAATGACAAATATTCCACTCTGTCTTTGTTGTCTTGGAGAAAGCATTTCAAGTTAAATTGAAGTTGATCAAATTGTGCAATTTATGTCACTCTCAATACGTTAATGTTGACAAGCACTTTATTTTTTCCTGCTGGAGTAGGCAACAGAAATCGATAATTGTAAAGTCGGGAACTTTGAAACTTTGGCTAAAACTCCAAATCATGCATCTTTTATAACGTAATACCCAGGAAGGCACGCTGGTGAGGCAAAGATTTCTTTAGTGTACAGACACACTATACATTAATCACATAGCTTACACAGGTATTCACGCCACTGTCGCTTTGCAAGCCATAACCTTCATTTTCAATCACACCTCATATTAATATTTTCTATGCAAGAAAATGAATGTTAATTCCAACCAATACATGTACATGTCTTGTATGTGTTTGGAAGATAAAAGTGATATAACATGTGTGAGTTATGCACATTGCAGAGACGAGATATTATTAGTCAATATTAGAAAAACAAGTATTGTCTTCACACCACCAGACACAGGCAACGCATGTTGACAACAAGTAGCCAAATGGAAGATGAGAACACAGTTTTTTTCAGAGCAGTCAGTTCACATGTAATGGGGTGAGAAGAGAAAAATCAGATCAAGCCATGGACTTTGCGTTATTGATACTATTCTGAAAAATGATAATGTGGGTAACAAAAGGGTTAAAGATACATACCCAAGTTAGATATAATATAAGGGACATCAGATGTTAAATTGGTAACACGTGCTTTATGGGTGAATAGCACTAAGGAAACCCCATTCCTCTGAGTGCCAGCTGAAGAGCGCTCCTGAGAGCTTTGTTAGATTCATAAAAGGAAGGTTGCACTTTATACATTTATAACATTCCAGGTATTAACAGATATAGCAAAATATTTCCACAGAGCATTGCTTTACTTATGTATCCGGCTAATTAATGTAATGTGGCTTCAACTGTCTGGATGGATAGGTGCTGTTCATCACCTCAGGTTTCCAAATCTATTGTGGTTGTATTGTGAGACTGATATACGTTATCTGTATCTGAGTGCTATGTCACACACTCTAAGTAATATTTAGATATTAGTTATTTATGACTCTAGCTATGTTCAGCTGTTTCTTTTCAGGGATGGTGGATTAGAGACATTTGACACACTTTGATGTTGGATAACTGACATAACGTTTGATTGTTAATGATGTTAGTATGTTTGTTGTACCCCTGAGAATATTATTGGCTTCACATCTGATTGACAAAACATATGCCCACAGCTGAAGGAACATAAACAAGACACCTGATCAGAGACTTACTAAATGTGTGTAGATTGAAGGTTGTGTCATAATTAGAAAATAAAGACATTCAAACCAAAATAAATCATTATACATTTCTCTCCTAATTATCAGCAGAAGTGAGGGATTTAGCAAGAAAGGGAGAAAGTGAGGTGAGATTAGTTTGTTAATGAAATAGTGGGAACATGATAAGAAGGTTAAAGGGGAGAAACATGGAGAAAACCAATTAGGCAAAAGGCTGATTTGCCAAAAAAAAAGTGGTATGAAGAAGCAGGGCATAAGAGGAGAATGAAGATGTAAGAATGTAAGATGAAAGGAAACAGTCCATGAGGAATAAAGTGCATGGCTAGGATGCTGGGAGTGAAAACAAACAAAGGAAAGGTTGCATGTGCCACAGAAGATGGTTCTTGGGGCCAGATGTTTCATCAAACCATTTTGCGATTCTTTAATAGTGATTTTTAAGAAATTGCTATTTCAGAAATGCAAAGTGATATGTATCATTTTTGCGATATGGTAATAGCGATTTCTTAAAAATCTCAAATGCTATTACCGAATCGTAAATTGCGATTCCGACCCCTTTCGCACCTATGGGCCTGTATATTTGCAAATTTTTTGCATTTCCCAAATTGCAAATTCCTAACTGATTTGGGAAATGTGAACCCCAGGGTGCTGGGGGCCTAAGGCCCCCTCTGCTGCACCCCAAAAAATTATTTTAGACCAAAGGGGCATGTGTGCATTACATGTCATTTTTAAAAATGCATTTTTAATGCATTTTTAAAATTTGCACATGGTTACCACCAAATTGTATTTGGTGGTAATTGCGATGCCTTAATGGCCAATTCGCATTAAGGAAAAGGTTGATACATGTGCTTAAGAAATCGCAAATAAAGGCTCCTTATTTGCGATTTCTTATTTAGAGAATCGCATTTTGCGATTCTCTAAACGGGGTCACAATTTTAAGGAATCGCTATTTTAGCGATTCCTCAAAATTGCATAGCGAATGCCTTTCATACATAATGAAAGGCATTTTTGCATGCGCAAACGTCCATTCGCACCGTTTGGGAATGCAAAAACGCTTGATACATCTGGCCCTTAGTCCTTTCTATTTTATTGAGGAGGTTTGGTCTGAGTTTTCCTAACAGGCAATGGTATACACAAATAATGGAAGGTGAGAAGTGATAACCATTTGGGAGCGGTGTCCGGAAAGTAATTATTCTTAGTATTATTACTGTGTAGATCCATTCACAATTCCACACTTCTTTCTCTTCAAACATGTGCACATATTTGCATTTTAAAACTTGCAACATGCATCTTTTCAGAACTACAATTTTGAAAGCTATACTGCAACTGAGAGATCAAGAGAGCTCACACAATGCACCTCTATTCAGACATGCCACATGTTCTGATATGCAAGTGCTAAGCCATGTACTTGGCTTTCATTTTGCTTCTCTTTTGCTTCTCTTTTGATCCCCACCAAATCCAGCTTCTGAGACATCAATGGAGTTCTCACAATGGGCTTCATTTTTGCTTCCATTCTTGCTTCCATTCATGAAATCACATATTGGTAATGGGACAGTCCCAGATCTCTGAATGCGCTTCTTTTTCTTTCAGCAACCTTTGCATCTATCGTACCACTATGACATTAAATGATGTCATGCAATGCACATTAATCATGACTTTCACCATGGTGCAGTATACCATTTCTGAAGCATCCAGGCAGCTCACGCAATAAACCTATTCCTATTTGTCTTAGGCACTAGTTTTCACACAATGAGGTATCTGAGACTTTCTTTTAATACAACACTTCTGTCTTCCCGCCCAGGATTTATATTTACCTAGTCAGTGAGACCCCTGCAGAGATGTCACATTGTAAGTCTGTCTTTGTTAACATTATGCTTTAATTTGTACCCCAGTATTGTTCTTACCACAGAGCTATTCCGGCAAACATGACCCAAGCCCCCTTTGGGTAAGACTGCTTTGGCCAATAAAACATACCTTGCAGTGGTTAGGTGCAGATACTATTCACATCTTCTAAATCTTTTGAGGTTGATAAAATGGAGGCAATTTAATTTTATACATAAAACACCTTTGTTAGAAATGGGGGGTTTGGTTGGCAGTCACGTTACCCCCGTCCAATCAAGGACCCTCACTCTAGTCAGAGTAAGTCACACACAATCCAAATTATCCTCTGCCAACCATCTGGTAGCTGGGCACTGAGCAGTCACTCTTAACTTAGAAGGCAATGTGTAAAGTATTTGTGCAATAAATCTTGCAATAACACAGTAGAACACCACAAAAATTCACCCCACAGTTTTTAGAAAAATAAAGAATATTTATCTGATAACACGATTATGATGCAATTAGTATATGTTGAAATATCACTGTAAAAAATTATCTAAAGTGTCTTTAGTCTCTTAAAAGTAACAAATGTCTCTTGCAAACACAAAGTACCTGGTTTGCGTTCAAATTCTTCACAAGGGTCCGCAGAGGAGGAGATGTGTGGAAAACAGGGAGGTGTGAGTCGATTTTTCTGGTGCACACAGGCGATGCATTGTATAGTTTTCACACAGGGCAGGTTTTGCGTCAATTTCTGGCACATACACTGGGATCCTCTTCGGGTTGTGGGGTTTTCGGATGCCCCCGGGAGGATGCGTTAAATTCAGCACTTGCAGGACGAAGTCACAGGGGCTGCGTCAATCCTGTGGGTGTTGCGTGGACATTTCTATCGCACGGCAGGCGCTGTGTCAATTCCTCTCAGGAAGTCAGGCTGCATCGTTCCAGCTCAGCTTTGTGTCAGTCCAGTGGGCTGTGAGTCAAACTTCCAGTCGCTACGCTGGCGCTGCGTCGATCTTCTCCTTGTGAAGTCGGGCTGCGTCGTTTCGATTCGGCATTAGGTGATTTTCTCACCACCATGCAGGCTGTGCGCCATTTCTTGCAGGCTGTGCCTCAATGTTCACCACACAGGGAGTTCTTCTTGTAGGAATGAAGTCTTTTTGGTCCTGAGACTTCAGGGAACAGGAGGCAAGCTCTATCCAAACCCTTGGAGAACACTTCTCAGCACAGCCAGAGAGCAGCAAGGCAGCAGGGCAACAGCAAGGCAGCAGTCCTTCTCAGAAAAGCAGTCAGGTGAGTCCTTTGGGCAGCCAGTCAGTTCCTCTTGGCAGGTTGCAGGTTCTGGTTCAGGTTCTCTTCGCCAGGAAGTGTCTTGATGAAGTAGAGTGTCTACCTTAGAAGTGTCTGAGTTGGTATGGTCAGAGACCCTGCTTGAATACCCAAATGTGCCTTTGATGTGGGGGAGACTTCAAAGAGTGGATTAGAAGTGCACAAGGTCCCCTTTCAGTTCTATCCCATTGACAGGGTCCCAGTAGGGGGTGTGGCAGTCCTTTGTGTGAGGGCAGGCTACTGTCTTTGACAAATAAGCGTCAGGTCCTCCACCCTCCCAGCCCAGGAAGACCCATTCAATATGCAGATGTATGCAAGTGTGGCTGAGCATCCGGTGTTTGAGGCTGTCTGAGTGAATGCACAAGGGAGCTGTCAACTGAACCTAGCCAGACATGGATTGTAAGGCACAGAAGGATCTAAGTACAGAGAAATGCTCATTTTCTAAAAGTGGCATTTCTAAAATAGTAATATTAAATCCAACTTTACCAGTCAGCAGGATTTTGTATTCCCATTCCGGACATACTAAATATGACCTTTTTACTTCTTTCAAATCAGTAGCTACCACTCAAACAATATATGAGAGTAGCCCTAATGTTAGCCTATGAAAGGAGCAGACTTCACAGAAGTGTAAAACAAATTTAGGGGTTTTACACGACCAGGACATGTAAACTACACATGTACATGTCCTGCCTTTTGTCTACACAGCTTCCTGCCCTATAGGTTACCTAGGGCCTACCTTAGGGGTGACTTATATGTAGAAAAAGGGGAGTTTTAGGCTTGGCAAGTACTTTTAAATGCCAAGTTGAATTGGCAGTGAAACTGCACACCCAGGCCTGGTAATTGCATACCGGAGACATGGTTAAGGGGCTACTTAAGTGGGTGGCACAATCAGTGCTGCAGGCCCATTAATAACATTTAATCTACAAGCCCTGGCCACACATAGTGCACTTTACTAGGAACTTATAAGTAAATTAAATAAGCCAGTTGGGTATCATCCAATGTCATCATGTTTTAAGGGAGAGAGCATGTGACTTTAGCACTGGTTAGCAGTGGTAAAGTGCGCAGAAAGGCAGGGAAAATGTTAGGGGTGACCACCCTAAGGCTGTCAGGAATAACATTGTTTTATTAGCTTCTCATAGGACAATCATATTATTTGTGCCAAACAAATGCTGTTTTTATACCTAACACCTCCTCTGTACCTTGACACTATATGTGTGTGTGTGTGTGTGTGTGTGTGTGTTTATATATATATACAATTTTAACCTGAGTTCTGATACTTGTGGAAAGTTGGTTGGCAACAATGATCTGCTGGAAGTTTGAGCCATTTTTGTAATCCTTAATCTTGCTGTTAATATTTCTTAAGGGCGTGTCCAGTAATGGAATTGGCTTGAGTGTCCTTAAATAAAGTGTCTTGCTGTGAAAAACATTTTGTCATGCTGGTTGTTTTCTGAGCCCTCATTATAGCAGTATTGTTTGACTTTATTTTGGAACATAGAGCAAACATGTTTACCTTGAGATACTCCCTAAACTCAGAATTAAAATTGGCTGTTCGGATCCCTCTCTGCATTGTGTGAATCATTAGAAATGTAAAAAGTCTGCAATATATTTCCAGGCTTATTCTCTTTTACTAATTTCTGGCATGCTTTTTACAAAACTTCTTGAAATATTGTGTAGTCTTACACTTTTAAACCTGAAAGCAAATGAGGGCAACATGCGTTTTTAATCTCTTTTAAGTTCATGTACTTTATTAAGTACCTTTATTAGTGAAATATTTTACTTCAGTTCATAAGATAAGACCTTTGGCCACACTCATGCTTTTAACATTATGCAAGCCAGCAGGCCGGTGAATTATTACTTAACTCTAGGAAAGGGGCACCAGAGATGTAGGAGTGCTTTGGAGATGTGGGATTTAATACATGGGGTCTTCTAAAACGTTATATATAAATGAATTCAATGTACTTTCCACCATCATACATACCTAACCATGAAGAGGCTCATGAAGATATATTCAGAGGTGACAGGTGGCTTTCCAAGATGTAAAAAGGAAGATGCTGGTATTTTCCCGCATTTTTTTGGAAATGCCTTATACTTGAACATGACTAGGGCAATATATCAGACAGTGATCAAATATAGATTATCAATCAAAATGCTAGCCCTAATGCGAAAGCCCAAGAACATGAAACATGTATGCTAGTCCGGTGGCTCCTAGCAAAGCTGTCTGTCTAATGGATGTATGCAGATGGGTCGTGGCTGAGTGGTCTGTGCTGAGAAACACAGAAACAAAGTTAGCGCGACTGGAGAGCCATCTATATTTGGTTTTGCTGGAACTTGAGAAGTGTTCCAATCAAAACCACCCTGACTGTTTTGAGATGGTTGTCTTGAGACGTAGAAATGTGAGTATGATGGTGAGGCTATATTGTGTATGGGCTGAGCAACGTTTTTATAGGCATACACATGTCCCTTTGTCACTGCTGAATTAGAGTAGCAGTTTGTCAGTAGTTTGAGATGTGTTTCAACCTGATCCTACTCCTGAGATTAACAATATGAATTGCTATGATGTTTAATAAAGGTTATGACTACTGAAGCAAGAACTAAACATACCTCTTCATGGTAAATTCTTTGGAACTGTTTAGGAAGAACATGTACTATTTTTGAACACTATGTGACAGGTCCCTGTGTATTACATAAGGAATTACATTGCACTGGCTAAGGCATTTTCTGTTAAGCATCAACAAACTGTATACAAATATAGCTTTATATTGTTTGCTTGTATTTTAAGGTACTTTTATCCCAAACTTGTTTCTGTGAAAGGTTTCGCGTTGTCAGGTGCCTAAAGTACCACAAAAAAGTGGTATGTACTAGTCCATTAGGAACTCCATGGGCAGGACATGGGTGCCCCTGCGAAAGCTGTGGGCAGTGTAGAATAAAACCAGTGAATTACAGTTTGATCGTTTTTTCCCCTGCTCCTGAGAAACTTTGTTGCCGTGCGTGGAAAAGGGACGGAGAGACATGGTGTTGTAGCAGAGAAATTCCAAGAACCCTTGCAGGATCCCTCCTGCAAGTTGAATCTACACACTGGTGTCTGATGGTTCATTCTTAACTGTTTGAAGGCTTTGGGAACTAATAAACTCAAGTTATAGGACTTAAAAGTAACCATCAAGGTGCTAATGGCACTAAAAAAAAGGCACTTTTCTAGTGGTTTCACTCTTCAAGCTCAGGGTTTTTTGGGACAAAGTTACAACAGAACTGCTCAACAGATATATGCACTTTCATGGAGCCATTTTCATCTAAAGATTTGAAGATGTTCAACACTCATGAAAAGTTCTCATTCAAATGCTGCAGTTTCGCCTAGAATGAACTACTAACTTTCACCTTCAGAAGATCCCTTGCTAGTCAGCAACGAAGGGAGAATAGGCCTCGATTTACCACCCCTACAGGCAAATAGTGTTTTTTGCTCTTTTCAAAACCTTTATTGTGATTGTTTTTGTTAGCACCATTGTTCTCCCCACACCTCACATCAAATTGCCTCTTATTTTTTTTTTGTTTCTTCTAAGTTGGTTTAGAAAATATATGTTATTTCTTAATGGTATTGATATTTTGGTGACGTGCCATGTGCACGTAAGCCTTTTGAAATGAGACAAGTACAAAGGGTGAGCGTGGATTCCACACATATACCTAGTTGCCCTATAGGCGTCTGATTGGTTAGGCCTTGTGGAAGCTAAGGCATGCATGATAGGTTTACACAGAAATGAATCGTAGAGAGCTGGTTTTCAATACTTGTCAACGTGCAAATCCTGAATACTGACACATGCAGGCCAAAGTTTGCTGTGATCTTTCACAGCACCAAAAGTGATTGTTTTTCTTGTACTATCACAAATTAGATGAGAGGGAACGAAAATAAGAAAAGAAAATGAGAAAAGACACAGTTAAATGTATGTTGTGTGAGTAGGATACAGAATACAGCTTACACAGTGAAAAGTAAATTTTTGAGTGTTTCATTATACTTTTTTTGTTTTGTGTTAACAGACTCATAAATGGCCACCATGGATTTTTAATACAGAACTACAACACCAGATCCATCCTCAATGTGGCTAACATAACAGCAGAACACTTCGGCAACTACACGTGTGTAGCTGTAAACAAATTAGGAACTACTAATGCAAGCTTACCATTGAACCGTAAGTAGCGCTTATTGACAACTTGGAACCTAACCATGAGTGATAGGTTAGCAATGATGGGCGGATTTATGATGTGTTTGTTTCAACTCGAATGGATCGCTTATTGGAAACAAAGAGATTTTATAATAGTATATATATATATATATATATATATATATATATATATATATATATATGTATATACAGTATATATATATATATATATATCGACTAAGGTACATAAACAGTTATAATTTAAAAATGCGAAGACATTGTCATATTTTTCTTTCTGTGACATCAAAGAAAATATAACAGTTCCGCAACTTTTATATTTTACTACGTTTCCTATGCTTTTGAGTGGTGTTTTACTTCAGATGGCAGATTGTGCTTTTTTTAACTAGAGTAAATAATGCATTTGAAATGAACACACTTTCAGCAAACCATACAAATTGAAAATTCTGAATGTAATTATATAAACAGCCCTCCAAATCTATAATATGCATTTGCTCTATGCAAGATAGTATGTCGGGCTGTTTTTAATGAACGAGAACTCAGAGAGTTGATTTAGGAATAACACTTTCATGTACTGAACATTGTGAACTACAGTATAGCAGCTATGCGTTGCTCCATCATCTTGACGTAAATTGATCTAATTGACAATAACAAGTGAAGTAAGGGTGAGTATCGACAATCACTGTTCGAGTATCACCTGTGTTTTTCTGGTCAGAAGATGACGTAGGAACACAAACCTGTAAAATTACAAAGGAGCTGGAATGTCCTGTTCCCATATCAAGGGGCTCCTTTCCTAAAAACTGAGATCTGAACAGTAAGGATTGATGTGTCTGAGGTAACTGAGAGATGGCACCTCGAGCAATATCAGTCGCCAGGGGGTCGTTTAACGAAAATTCTTTGCAAAGAAAATCATCACTCAATTCAACCTGACGTGTTTGATACATTCCTTTAGACAGGCTTCTTTTTCTGTCTGTAAATGTGTTTCTAAACACCAGATTCAAGATTTTTTGAAAATGGGATTCATTATTGATGGTGACAATGAGAAGATCAAATGAGTTCAATAGAATACCTGGGGCCATATTAAAGAAGTGCCCCAGGTGTGCAACAGGCATGTGTGCCCACTTTGCGTGCCCCCAGGGTACTTTGGTATTACAGAGTGGAAGCAGGTACTTGTGTGACCCCTTCTGTAAAACACTTAGCACTGTTGCACATATAGCGCCAACGCTATCATTTGCATTGAGGCATCAGGAGCTGTCAGGATATGCGCTGACAGCGCATCACCTAAATGGTCCTGATGGAAGACCTCTGGTGGTGAAAAAGGGGTCCCATGGAGCCTCCCAGACATCCCTTTGCAGTCAGGTGCAGTCACTTACTGCACTTGCCTACAAGGTGAGCTCTAATCCCCCTTAAAAGGACAGGTGGGTTGCCACCTACACAGTGGCGTAGCGTGGGTTGTCAGCACCCGGGGCAAGGCAAGTAATTTGCGCCCCCAACCCGTGGATTTTAGCACTCGCGAGTGCGAGCGGGCGCCCCCCCAGATGTTGCGCCCGGTGTGGCCGGCCCCCCCTGCACCCCCCCACGCTACGCCACTGCACCTACACAGCGCAAAATGGTGTGACTTTAAAGCAGCTGCAGCGTTTTTGACATGAATTCGCTACCCCAATAAACAAGGAAAATGCACTATATGCGTAATTCTGTCCTTTTTGGGATTAGTGCATAAATATATGGTAAATGTGATCTCTGTGGCAGTCTGATAGGCACATTTGTCATCCAATGTATGTCCAGTTTGAAGCTGAAACTGCAGTTGCAATTGTTTCAATTGTTTATAAATAAAGGACATACTTCACATATGGAATTGTGGCTTCGTCAGAATGGTACGTTGATGCTCTTTCACAGTAATGTCAAAATAGTCCATTGTGCAGCGTGGGAATCCTTTCAAGCACTATACATTTTGAAACAAGCGAATTAAACTTTTTAGTGTAAAATTGAAATTAGGAAACAACTGGCAAAGTTACTTTATGACTAACGGTGGCAGCCACAAATCTCAGTGGGAGGGGTGGGCAGGGGACTGAGAGGGGTAGGGGGAAATAAAAATGAAAATTAAAAATAAAAACCTTACCGTTCCAATGCAGCTGCAACTGCCTGCTGCCTCACTCCTCTGCTCTCCTGGTGTCTCAGCAGTCCCTTAGACACCAGCACAGGCTCCCCATGCAATCTTGGCACTGCATTTATGTTATGTCTAGCATGAGAGCAGTGTCAGGAATAGGCAGAGCAGCTTTGTCTGCTGCTCAGGCAGCGCACTGTGGTCTTTGCAGTTTCTCTAACCCGGCTGTCCAACACCACTGGATTGGAAAAAGTGTGCATGTCAGTTTGGCCTAAGACAGTCATCCAAACTGACGTGCACTTGGTGCACTCCACTCCTCCCCTCTCCCATGGCTGAGCCCCTCCCCTCCCTGCACTTGCTGACTGAGCGAGCAGCTGAAAAATAAAATATACGTAAAATATTGTTTTATTTTTCAGCTGATGACTCAGTCAGTGGGGGACGCTTCTTCACCATTGCGAAGGAGCCACCTATATTTATGATGTTCACTGAGATTCTAAAAAACGATCTTTGGCACAAAAACCAACTGTTAGCAAAGATTTCTGAAGCTCGATCTAGGCGTTTAGAGATGCACACTTTCTGAAAGAAAATGTTTTGTCAGTTTAAATGGATGATCACACTAATTCAAGCACATCTCTCCAGTATGTATTTATCTTTTGCAGCAAAGTCAGTCACACCTGTGCTTTTAGCTGGTTCACTTAGAGAAGCATCAAAACTGATGGATATTGTGTTCAAATAGAATCCTGGAATAAGTGCATGCAAACTTCCAGTGCATCTGTTTTCGCTGTTGCTCGGCACTTAGGTCTTGGGCTTTCTTGCATATATAGGGCTAGATTTCTACAACTTTCAGGCAACACAGCAAGACCACCCGCTTCACTGCATGAAAGACAGAGGATAGGAATGCACATATTTACAAATATATGCTGCATTCCTGCTCTCTGCCTGCGTTTGTGAACAATCTGCTGCCAAGCGTCAAAACAGCCACCCTTGCATCATGGTGCAAGGGTACCTGTGTTGCAGGCAGGATGTTTGTGGCACAGATATAGGCACCTACCTGCACAAAAATCAATCCTCCAATACTGTTTCCTCTATTTAAGTGTGGTGCAGAATGCAGCTCACTTAAAAAGAGGAAACAATGAGGAGAAGTAAAGATATTTTTCCTTATTACGCCTCCCTTAGTAAGGTGTAGCATTTTGATGCATTTCCACATTTACCTCTCTCTGTAAATCTGGGAATGCAGCAAAATGGATGGCTAGGTGTGTGGGAACACCCAGGATCCACCCATGAAACGCATTTCCCAGGGCAGAGTAATGCAATGCACTGACTTGCAATGCCTTGAGTTACTCCAGATTTACCAAGCAATGCAGGGCCACACAAGGTAGCCTTGAATTGCTTGGCAAAACAGACTTTAGTATTGCATTGCAACACATTGCGTTACGCAAGGGCAATACAATACTATGATAAATCTGGGCCCTTGTGCTAACCTACACGAAAGTCGGCATTTTCCAAAGGTTCATAGGACGCATGACATCATGGGAGAGAGCAAAGTGCATAAATGGTTTAATGTGCAATTTGCTCTGCTGAATTTTCTAGAGGACAGTTTGAAAGATAAATGCACATGGCAGCAATAGGCTGTGAAATGTGTGGAATCTAAAAGTTAGCAAAAGGACAGTAAACAAACGAAAAACGTAATAACAGCAATTCAAACCCGGTATCAATATAGTGAGTGACAGGACAAAAAAGAGGCTAAAAGAGGAACACATCAGGTTGAGTGCCACATGACATTAAGAGAGAAGAAAAGAATAATCCAGAGGGTTTGGAGGTAAAACAAAGGAGTAAAATAATTTAAAGGGATTAATAAATTATGAAAATGGTGGTCATGCAGGAAGGATAGAAGAGTTTGAGAGAGGGCAGGACAGAATTATAGTAGGATGAAATGTTGGGGGTGGTGAAGCCAATGGTAGAGAGATTTGAGTGTGCTGTCAGCCAGTGGAGGGCTTCCAGTGATAGCAGGAAGGTCTTGAGGGGTTAAGAGAGGAGGAAGGTCACAAGTATAGTACAATGTAGTGCAAACATTGCTAAAGGTGATAGGAGAGGGTTGAAAGAGAGAGTAGAAGGAAAAGAGTGAACAGTGACATATGTAGCCTGCCAATAGTTATCTACAAATGGTGTGATTACAGGCTGCTCCAGTGTTATGAAACTGGAGAAATAGATGCTCCACTTCACAATAGTCTCCAATTCGCTACAGAAATGTGATAGTAGTTTTGTAATGCTCACACATATTTAACTATAGCTTCTTGGATTTAGATTTAGCAATCAATTTCAGGCATGGACTTATAACCGTATGTTTGTGTGCATCTTTTGAACATACTAAAAGAAAATGAAGCCTCAAAATTAAGATTTTGCACAGTGATGTGTACAGGAAACTAGTGGTGAACCTCTGGATTTCTTCATACATGTGAGCCTTGATACCATTTCTCTGTGTGCTAGGCTATTATGGACAGATGCTCTGTATGCCTTGCCTATTTTCTTAGATCAGCATCCTAGAATCAGTGCAGTGAATTTCCAATTGAAATGAAGTTATACAGTTTGTGCTTAAAGAACTTTGCCTTTAAACACAGTTTAATTTTACAGGTACTCTTTACTGTAATGCGCTCTTGCTAGTCCTCAATTATACTAACTTAATGAGGTGGTTGTGTGAGGGGGATTTGCAGACAACATTAGCATGGAATAATACTGTAATCCTTTGCATAATGCTACATTTTCTACTTATCCTTAGTGTAGTACCCATGTACAAATCAATTGGCTGAATCTCAAGAAGCTCCATGTAGGCTTGTATAAAATGTGACTAAAAAATCTGAGACTTTCTAGACACCTGAATAGTTATAGTTGGCAATGTTTTACTTCCAGTTGCATTTACAAAAGAAGCATCAATAATTGTAATGCTTCCAGACCAAAAAAAAATATCACATTTTGTATGTTGACAATATGTTGACAATATCCTTTATGGGGAAATGCCATGTGACAGGAAGAACTGTGCATGTCCAAATTGAAACCTGACATATCTCTGTATAAACAATTCCATAAAGAAAACCACTAGAAACCACTTGTTTACAAAGGGTGGGTTTACCAATAACAAACACAAAGGTGCCAATACGTTTCTTCCCATCTATACTTACCAAATAAAGAGATTGTTTAGTAATATTAAGAGACACTCATTATTTTACTCCTAACAGGAAGATCACAATGAGTCCCTAAATAAGAGGTGTTGGAAACTGGATTAATAGTAAGGGCAGGTAAGTACCTACACTTAGCAATAGGCCACTAATCACCACTATGTCCAGTTAGGTCTCAATAAATTAACCCCATCTCAACCCTTGGTAGCTTGGCAATGAACAATAAGGCTTAACTTAGGAGACAAAGGCCCTCATTACGACCCTGGCGGTTGGTGGTAATTTGGGGAAAAGTACTGCCAACAGGCTAGCGGTACCTTTTCCCAAATTATGACATTGGCGGTTTGGCTGAAGCCAAACCGCCAATGTACCACTTTGTCTTCCAGGGTGGTAACGGCTGCTGGGCTGGAGACTTCGGTCTCCAGCCAGGTGGCCGTCACACAATCCCACCCTCAGGATTATGACCCCACCTGCCACCATGGTTTTCGTGGCAAGCGTACTGCCACGAAAACCATGGCAGTAGGCACTATCAGTGCCAGATAATTCCTTCCTTGGCACTGATAGGGGTCTCCCATGCCCCCTCCCCAGAGTACTCTCCCACCCTCCCCCCCTCCCTCTCCTGGCCCCGCACATTTACACACCCACATGCGTACACATACACACTCATACACACACAGATGCCCACATCCACCCACACATGGACACACACATACACACACACTGCAACACACACCACCATACATTGTTGCACACACGCATTCACAACACACAACATACATGTACACTCACATTCAGTCATTCACGCACTCATTCAACGTGACTCACACCCGCATGCACGCATACAAGAACAGACCCCCCCCACACACACACACACAACCCCCCCACACACGCCACCCCAACCCCCACCACCCCTCCTGTCGGAGACCCCGACTTACCTGCTTGCAGGGTGTCCTACAGCAGAAGACGGGACGCGGCGTTGCTGCCAGCAGCAGTGTCCGCCAGCAAAACACCACCAGGCCGTATCCTTGCTCATGATACTGTCGGCCGTGTTTTGCTGGTGTGGCGCTGCTGCTCATAACAGTGCCACCTTACAGCCGTCCGCCACCATGACCATCGACGGTATTCCGCCAGCCTTTTGGCGGAATTTCGTCTACGCTCATAATAAGGGTGGGCAGCTGGTAGCCACGGTGAAGACGTGATGGCTGCCGCGGCTGTGGCGGTAGGCGGTCAATACTGCCAATATTGTAATGATGACCTAAGTGTGTAAAGCATTCAACTATCACAAAACACAATAAAATAAAACACGGGAAACAGTTTAAAAATCCAAAACCAATTTACCGAAATAGGACATATTTTTATCTTTAACTTGACACCAAAATGAATAAAAGCAGACATGGGGAACCGGAGATATGAATTTTTAAAGAATTAATGTTTTTTAGCGCATAGAAACTAAAAGCGCCACTCTGAATATCTGCTCACCTCAACTGGGGCAATGTCAAAATTTGAGGCTGCCTGCGATGGATCCCTGCTTGGCGACACCAAGTGGGAGGCCTTGGTCAAAAGCTTACCTTTGGACTTAGGCCCATATTTATACTTTTTTAGCACCGCATTTGGCCCACTTTTTAATGCAAAAGTGGCACAAACTTGCAAAGTGCTACTGTATTTTGTAAGGTTGCGCCGCTTTTGCATCAAAAAATGACACAAATGTGGTGCTAACAAAGTATAAATATGGGCCTTAGTCTTTTTCTTGAAGATTTTTGTCACAGAACAAAGTCACCAATCCAATTTGACCTCCCTGGAGCCCTCTTCGGATACACGTCACAGAAGACCATGGTGAAGAACTCTACCTTTAGAATTAGATGATTTTTCAGGACGTAAATCTTTGTCTGGGCCAGAGTTTAAATTGGATCCGACATCCCTGGAGCCCTCATCGGATACGCTGTGCTGGAAGTCCCAGTCAGCTTTTTACGTTCAGACTTTGTCACTTTTTTGGAGCTTTTTCTCTCTGACGTGAGACGACCCTCCACAGCAAGCCAATTTCGAGTAGACACAGTTGGATCGCCTTTCCAGGAGCCCCCAGTGAAATCCTGGAAGTCTGGGGCTCTGGAGCTTTTCAGCAAGATGAACCTGAAAGTCAGGCCAGGTCGAGGTCTATGTAAGTCAGCTTGACTCACAGTGTCGGGTTGGTCCCTTTATGGAGCTTTTTACCAAAAGTTCTTCAATCTGCTCCAAACTTCTGGATCTTCTTCCAGAAGGCCTTTGAAGGTATTTTAAGTGTCCACAGCTCACCCCAAGGTTCGAGAAGCTCTGAGTTGGTTCTTGAAGGTTAGGACTTCAACTCCCAGAATGCACTTGGCTCAAACTCCAAAATGACTACTGAATAGTGGCCAGCTGGTCAGTTTCTTCAGGATTTTATGCAGGGGACTGTGGTTAGCTATTTTCTACCTGTAGTAAACAGGGAGCCACTTCCTGAACCAGTTGAAGCCAGGCAAAGTCCCTTTTGTGGTGAATCCCAAGTGCGCACCCTGGTGCAGTACTTCAGAGTGCACTGCCAGGTGCAGATCAGGGTTCCAGCAGGGCTGTCCTTCTTCTTCTTGTCTTGCTCCTGGTAGGGATCTGCGGTGTGGGTGCAGCTCTGCCATATTTAACCTTGTTCATGGGGTGGAAAGCAGTGGAGGGCAACTGTCCAATCACAGGCAGGCCATCACCCTCTTGGATGACTACTTCCTGGAAAGTGTGGCAAAAATCAATCCCAGGGAGTATTCTTTAAATATCCAAAATGGCAGAATCTGAATTTTTAAGGTTAGGTCTGGCTGCGTCCACCCACTGGTGTGGCTACAATTCCTTAACATACCTCTTTCCTGCCCTCTCCTAATCTAATAAACAGGGACCTGGTTGTCTGGGTTTGCAGGAAATGGAGGAGGTCCTGAGCTGCTCCAAATGTCTCCTTTGAAGACCAGTTTGGTTGCTCTCCCACAATCCTGTTTCACAATGTGCTGAGGCATACCTCTCCCAGGCACATCCTTTGTCTTCAGCACAGACTACGTCACACCTCATCAAGTCAGCATGGCCATGCTGCCAGAGGCTGGCCAATCAAAGAAGGGAACTTCAGAGCTGAAGTTGTCAACTTTCAGGTAGAGTTTTAAAACTCTAAACTCTATCTCTTGACTATTTATATTAAATTCAACAATGGCAAGTTGTTGGAATTATTATAATAATCAGACTAATACCAGACTTGAAATATCTAGCTCTTTTTGGGACTTTATTAATTAAAAATAAAGTCTCCCCATTTTAGCCTATGAAGCATATTCACTACAGTAAGGGAAAACAAATGTGGCTGCTTTTTCCTCACCAGGGCTTATAAAACATCTTTTATAAGGTCCCTGCTTGTAGTTACACTGCACCCAACCCTGGCACCTAGAGCACACCTTACAGGTGACGTACATGTAAAAATAAGGTAGTTTAAGACTTTGGAAGTACTTTTATTTCCAAAGTCGAATTTGAAGGTAACTTTAATTTAAAAGCAGCCAGCAAGGCAGACCCGCCTTTAAAATTACACTGGGCACCAGAGCAGTGCACCTATGGGTGCACTACCTATGCGGGGGAACCTAAACCTACATGCCGTACCATATACTAGCTACTTATAGGTAGGTTGATACTGCCAATTATAATTAGCCTTCTTTGCATATCCAAGTACCCTTGGGCACAGCCAAGAGTTAGTAACCACCAGTGTCTGTCCAAAATATTTGGGGGTGACAAGGGCAAAAAGGAGGACTTTCCTACAAGAGGTCATTAGCATCATGCAGATGATTCAAGACATTTGGATTCCGAGCACATGAAAGTCATATTTCTTTACAATGAAAATCCCTTTTGGCAGTCAAAATCTACAATCCATATTAGATTTACTTATTGTTTGCAATGTATTGTCTGTTCTAGAGAACTGGATTGTTAAACTGCAGGGAAAAATGCCTTAACTTTGATGTGACCATTGTCAGAGCTCCCAAAAGGTCAAAATAATTTATAACTAAAAAATAAACAGGTTTATGTGAGAGATCTCCAGCTTACCAGTAGTAGTTTGGCACAAGCAGGAAGACTTCCTCTGAGAAGACTGCATGTGGTACATGAAAAGTAACATCAACACAAAATTACAGTAATAAAAAATTCAACAAAATTTGCTCAACCAATTGAGGTGAAAAGATTAAGCTTTTGTGGACATTATTATGCATGAACTAAAAATGAAGAAATGTGATACTTCATAAATCTTTCCACTCCCATGTAGAACATTTCATACAGATGTAATGCTGCCTCCTACAATTATAATTAACAATTAATTTCAGTCATGAATTTACAGCCCTATTATGTTTGTGTTGCTCTAGCTAAAATAGTGTAAACCAAATCAAGACTCAAAATGTATTATAAGCACAATAAGGATGCACATAGCAATCCAGATGGTGTGCCTGAAATTCTCCATATACAAACATGTGTTTTGCTGTCATTTATTTTACACCAGTATGTGATATATAGGGTGAGAACGCACACCTTAAGCTTTTGTTTGATAGATCAGTGTTCTAGCATCAGCACAGTGAATTGCCATTTGAAAAGACACTTTGCTTGCAAAGTAGGTACTTTAACTATTCACAGGATTATAAAGTGCACTCACCTAATATGTCCTTACCTCTGCCACTTTATTGATGTTCTGTGAGAAGCTAACTTGGGCATTCAGTTTGAGAACCAGAGCAATACTGTAAATCCTCCTAATTATAAAAAAAAAATATTCATAGAAATAAATGTGGGAGTCAGGTACAGACCTATTATATAAATCTCAAATAAATATGCCTAAATATTGACAAATGGATAACTGATTTTCTAGATACCTGAGTTGTTATAGTTGGCAACTTCTTACTTTGAGTACCAGTTAGAAAATACGTCTTATTAATAAATGTAATGTTGTCAGAAAGTGGGCTGTTAATTTCAGAGATGGGTATCCTTATTGACTTAATAAAATAGGTCTCAACACTGTCCCCAGTGAAACTCTTCTCAACGCTAGTAGCTGTTGCACAAGCAGGACGCAGAACCCCACACAAATATGAGATAGTTTATGCAATACCAAACCAAAACCAAGAAAACAACACACTAAAATTTCCAAACCAGTTTAGAAAGATAGTGAAACAGTGCAATAATAGAGTGAGCAAAAAGACACTACAGTGATTAAAACTGATTAATGAAAATTAACTATATGCATTTCTAGAGTTTCAAAGCAAAGAATACCTAGAAAAAGTAATAAGCCAATGTAAAATATCAGCTCACAGCAGATGGTGACTTAGGCACAATTTTAAGGCGACTACAATAAATCAGAACATGAGTAATCCAAGAAGGCCACCCAAGTCAAAATTCTACTTTGGGAAAACTAGATTACATAACTGCTGAGGTCACTTTGTTGCTGGTATAGATATGCCACCTTGCCTCATTCCAAAGTTTGATATTAAACTTAGCCCCTTTTTAGTTCTTAAAATCTACAAGGAGAGCACAACTTGAAGCTGTATCCAGAAAGGGCTTCAACTTTAAAATGAGGTCCTGTTGAACCAGTTTCCTCACAGCAAAAGATCCTGAGTGGGTCAAACCTGCTTTCTTGCCCGCAGAGGGTAAACGCACCATAGGAAAATCCTGGGAATACCTGAGCACTCTGTCTCCGTCTTCCAGAGGTGTAAAAATGAGCAGTTGCCACTTATCTTCCAGTCATCATTGAAGGCGTCTATGAGGCACCAGGTCTATTTTCTGCCAAGGCTCCTTCATACCAAGCCCTCAGTAGCTGGCTGGAACCTCTTGGAGACACTAGAGCTTCTGTTTTTTAATATGCCTGTAGCCTATAACAGGAGGCCAACCACTTGACATTTGAAGAGTACTTTCAGTCCTAGATTGGCAATAGGAGTGAGAATTTCTTTCTTTTAAGTTTATTCCTTTTCTTTCAAGATCTTTTTTCCTTGGTCCCGGAGTGCTCCAAGGCAGTGGTGATGAGGGGTGATATACCTTCTTTTTCCTGTACACTAGTTAGTGATTGGAGAATCTTTTTGGACCATTTCCTATTATCAAACGTCGACAGGTTCAACAAGTTATCATTTCAGTGGAATCAGGTGAATGTGTATAATAACATTTACAAACAATCATTTAACATACATGTTACTGGATTTACTGCAAAAACCTGGGGAAGATCTGTTCATCCCCTAGCTATTTGCCTATTTACATGATATGCTCTAGTCCCTGTAAGGGTACAAACTGATTTTCTATCCTTCTGAGGTTGGAGCCATAAAGTCTAAGATGGCTCTGGGAATTAATGGGTGCTGATTGCCCCTTTGCCTAAATCAAGTCAAAACAAGAGTGAATAATTTGACGTGTTCCTCCAGCTGTTCTTTCCCACTCCCAGAGGGCTAATCCCTGTTTAGAGACCACATTTTCCCTTCATGTGCCCCGGGGGGTGGAGTGTGGGTGAAATCATTGTACTTTGGTAGCAGTGTTGTTAACACAAAGAGCCATACTGGTTCTAAATCAGTTTTTCCTCACACAGCACAAAGTATTCTTTCTTAAAGTTAGTTTCGGACTAAAGTTGTCAAACATCTACTCAATAATTAGACAGACTTTTAAAATTAAGTGAAAATATCTTAGAATCATATCCCTATTATTTGCTTTCACGTATATATAAAATAAATATTGTATTGCTATCTAGGCCCGTTCATGGAACCTAGTTTGACTTGCACAGTGAAAACAGCTGATGAAGCAGAAAATGAAGGTTTTGATTTATTAACGCTTAAACGTAGTGCTGGAATAATCATGTGTGACATTAACCGAACTAATAAAGATTGTACGGGGACAAAATGTGCCCTCAGAGTAGTTTGCCAACATTTATACGCGTGCTTTATATAACGTGGTGTATTAGAATTGCACTAATCCGACATAATCATAAACGTATGCTACGATTTGCTTGTTTGAAATACTTTAGCTTAGCATTACTTTAGCGGAGGCTTTGGCCTAGTGGCCTGGTCTCACGGTTTAGATGCTCGTATTTTTCCAATGTGCTATTAAACGTGTATTCTTGCTCGAAGCTGTACTTTTCCACAGAAACTGTTCACATGCTTATCTTAAAGTTTCGTGCCAGTATGGCATATTTTCTCTTTAATTCAAGGTCGACTTGCAGGTGCGGACAATGGAGGCTCTGAGAGTAAGCTAATTGGGAGACAATGTTGCGATTTGCGTACCCATCTCCAAGGATAATGTATGCTTAAGTAAAAGCTTGAGAACTGTCGTTTTTGATTGGACAATTTGAAGCTAACCTATGAACCCTCCAATGGAGACCCTACTGGATTCGAACTGTTGTCTATAAAACCCAGGTGCACGAGGAGAAAGTAGCCATTACCAGCTCGATACCCGCCATTTTTCAGACTTCGTAGCTATTATGGCCCACTTTGCTGCGACGCCATTTTGAGAGACTTTGATGCTTTCTCTAATCGAGAGAAAGAGACTTTAAATGATTCTTGCCCTAGAGACTGTAACTTTGATTTGATTCCTTTGCATGAAGTAATAGTTTTATCTTGCTGTGGTCTGGGCGGTTTAGTAGGTTGATCGGGCGTGGTCAACAAGTCGGGTACGTGTGTTAGGGAGTGAAAGAAACTTCGACTTCGGGCTTTGACAAGATTCTAAGTGCACTAGAACAGATCATTGACAAGTTGAGAGTAGGTCTGCGGGTCAGATTTGCTTGCGAATGTGGGGACTGAGAAAGACGGAATAGCGGCCAGAGGCTAGTGAAAAGTCCCGAGGCTAGTGAAAGGTCCCTAAGGTCCTGAAGCGACTGTGTTACCCTTCCTGTAGTAAACCGACAGATCTGTTTTATTTTTTGGTAGCTCGCAATATATGCAGAAGTTGTTACGAAAAGGGGTGAGTGAAGGAAGACTAGCCGCGAGGCTTTGTCAGCCGCAGTGTGTGTGAGTGTGACGTCACTAAGAGCCGCGCTGGGATAGGTTGGTTGCAGGGAAGGGTCGCGCACGGATTGGACGCAGTCCGTGGGACTCGATTGGAAGGGGAAAGGCAGGTGAAGAGTATTCCGGGAATTAAAGTCACCTATTGATTACAAACTTTGTGGAATAAAAGTGACCTATTGACTATAAACTTGGTGAAATAAAAGACGATAAAATGAAATTCCTTAAAGCGTTTAGGAGTGCGATGAAGGGGGAGTCTTACATTAAAGCGAACATAGGAGAGGAGACGCCGCCCGAAGGTACACCAGCTTACATTGTAATGGAAGAGAAGGGGGCTAGCTCCGTGCCTTTGGCTAAAGCAATGGCACAAGTTGACAGAGAAACATGGGAGCGTAGCGTTCCCGATATATGGGACATTCAATATAAAGATTTTAGAGAATTTGAGATTCACGATGTACGACATGAAGGTGCCTCCAAGGCCAGCACAGTTTGAGGCTCTAGCAATTTGGGAACTAATGGCCAGACAGCAACAGCAGAAGAAGTTCGAGACCAGGATGAGGAAGGTAGAAAAGACACTAGCGGATGCTAGGTGGGATAATGCACAGAAGGTGTGGAGGTCAGATGTATTGCAGGGGATAAAATTGTTCCCCGCAATTACTAAGGAAGGAGAAGAGACAGGTAAGAAAGCTACCTGTAAGACAGACAGAAAGTGTTCCAAGGATAGAGAGGACGAGGAAAAGTTGAGAAGAGAAGAGGAGTTAGAGGATGAGGAGTTGATAATGCAATTGCTGAACGACCGTCCACCGCCTTATGCAGAGAATGGACAAGGTCCAAGTACCAGTTCTGCCCCTCCAGCACCGGTACAGAGCAATGAAACACAGAGTTCAGGAGCGTCATTGGGATCTAAGGACCCGAGTTTATTGTTCACCCCGCAGATACCGCAGGTTAGGAGAATATATCCAGATGTGCCCGTGTTGAAACCAGCAGAAAATTATCAGCCGCAGATGCCAGGGTACTACAGTAGTGAAAATAGTGGAGGGATGATCCTAGATCCAACCGTAAGGGGCGTACAGAATGGTTACAACCGAACAATGGCACAAGCTGAATCAACTCAGTTTTTGATGCCTCAAAAGCAGATGCAGGGAGGAAACGCACATGCTCAAATGACGGGGAGCCAGATGGGCATGCCGGCAATGATGACCCATGGTGTGGGAATGAACATGCCTCAGAACATGGGGAATGGACAGAACCCAGACGCGATATCCTTACCCATTACTGTAGGTCCAGCGGTACCTCTGTATAGTCAGCCTAATTCGGGTCCGAGCAGTCAGGGATCAATGCTGCAGAATGGGACAGAAAGAAGGTGCATAGAAAACACTCCAGGGATAACTCCGATAGCGGCTCAGCCAACTGGGTCTGGGTCCTTGATGGAGTTTAGTCCCATATGTGCTCAGTCAACACTGGTGAGGTCGAGCCCCCCACTGATAATACCTCTCACATCGAACACTGAAAAGCTGCCGCAGCCATCGATGGCAGTCGATGTGAACGCTACCCTGATGGGGGTGAATGCGCAACAGCTGACACAGTGGTTCAACAGTCTGAATTCCACACAAAGTTCAGACAGTGGGAAAGGAGAAGATTACCTGAATAGGATGAGGCTGAACATGGAAGCACAAGAATTGGTGGAAGGGACTATGGGTGTGAACAGGTTAGAGTCCTACACGGAAGAGGAGCTGAGGTATCTATGTCCAAAGATCACGAAAGAAGTAAACAAAGTACATAGAAGTTTGCAGGAAGTGGCGGACAGAAATGGGATTGACATAGGCAAGACGAAACACTTGAGCAGGAGCTATAGGTTGGATTTTGGGACCACAGATTTTGAACACATGAGATCAGCAGGCATGAAGGCACACCTTAGAGAATTGTTGCAGAGTGCACAAGTGTGGAGGTGCTTAGACAAGTGGGAAAGCAGGTGGGTAAAGAGGAAGGATAAGAGGAGGGACAGTGCTACAGAGCACAATGAGAAAAGACCGCAGAGTAGTGATACAGTAACCATGTTACCAATGAGGGAGACAGCAGGGGGAAAATTAGTACATGTACCATGGCACAGAAGCGACATTCAGTCTTTTACGAATGATTTTCCCAAACTGAGAGAGAAGCCGATTGAATGGTATCAACAGATTGATAGGTTTGTGAAGCTTGCGAAATGTCTCTGGGAAGACCTGAACACTCTATTCGAGATTGTGGTTCCGGCAGATTTGTGGGAGGATTGCAAAAGAGCTGTAGGTTGGCCGACAAGTGAACCAGAGAGAGACAGAGAGACGGGTGCACCATCACCTATGGTGATGAGCTTGTACTATAAGGTGATTGAGCATTTGAAAACGAAGGTTGCTGCGAAAAATGTGGATTGGCAGAAAATTGATCGAACTGCCCAAGAGGCTAAAGAATCGATTCATAGTTACTATGAAAGGTTGTTGAAGGCGTTCAAGAATTACAGTGGCACGGAAACAATAGAGGCGAAGGACATGCTCCATTTTGTTTTCAGATTTGTGGAAGGGCTGAGGCCAGAGATAAGTCAGATGATAAAGTCGCATTTGATTTGTTGGCAGTCGAAACCGATTGATGAGGTTTTGACTTATGCGAAATACTGTAGCGACGAAATTGAAGTGAAACAGAAAAAGCTGAAAGAGAAGGTGATGATGATGCAGCTTAAGGCAGCTCAAACAGGTTTGCAAGGTCTGCAAGGTTTGCAAGGGATGCAAGGGTTCCAACAGCAGGTATCACAACCGCAGCCACAGTTGCAGGGAAACATGGCGTTTCAACCACAGGCCAGAGGCAGAGGCAGAGGAGGTTTTGTGAATAATGGTCCGGATTTGAACACTGTTGTGACGGGTGTGCAGGCAATGAAGAAGGTGATGCCGTGTCACGTGTGCGGAATCGTCGGTCATTGGAAACGCGAGTGCCCGATGGTGGTGCAGGTGCAGGTGTAGGTGTTGGTCAGCAAAACAATGATGTCAATGCATTTCAGACAATGAGAGGACCGAAAATGAGAGGTCCAAACTCAAATTTTCAGACCATAAATCAATTGCAGGGATTACAACCTATGCAGCCGCAGCAGATGCAGATGCCCCGTATGCAGATGACGCAAATGCAGCCGATGCAACAGCAGTTACCTATGGTACCTAATCAGCAAATGCAAATACCCTTGGCACCAATGAGTCAGCAGCAAGTGATGGTTCCTCCACAGGTAACGGGTCAGGTAATGAGTACAAACGGCACAGTACAACAGTTCCCATTACACAGTGAGAGTGGAATAAACAACGTATGGGAGAGCGAAAGTTCAGGAGAAGAAGGAGATTGTGTGCTTGCGGCATCCTTGGAAGTTGATCAAAGGGGTCCGTACGTAGAGGGAAGAGTAATGGGTCATCGTGTCTCGTTCTTGGTTGACACGGGAGCCACGCGTTCAACTGTTAAGAGCAGTGAAGTACCAAATTTGCCACTCTCAGGGAGGACAGTTCAAGTGGTGGGAGTAGCAAACAGACATCTGACGAACCCAATTACAGATCCGGTACCAGTCAACATTGGTAACTATCAAGGGGTACATCAGTTTGTGGTGTGTGACTCAAGCCCGATAGCACTGTTAGGAAGAGACCTATTGTGTAAATTGGGTTGTTCGATAATGTGTTCAAACGAAGGAATAACAATACAAACGAGCAATGATGGGGAAGAAGAGGACAGTGTAGAGGGGGATGAGATGGAAACAGTCGACGAAGAGTATCCTCTGATTTGTCTTTTCCCGATGATAACTGAAGAAGATATCCCAGCAGAATTACGGGAAACAGTCGGAAAGGAAGTGTGGGACATGACAGGGAAAGAGGTGGGATTGATGAAAGGAGTGGAACCAGTAAAAGTGATGGTAAAGCCCAATGCGATCTTTCCCCAGACCCCACAATACCACATGCCACAAGATACTCTCATGAAAGTTGCTACAAGTATACTCCAAATGAGTCCACCAAAGACAAGGAAGGAGGTGAGGAAGTTTTTGGGAATGGTGGGATATTGTCGCCAGTGGATTCCCAACTTTTCGTCTCTAGCGAAGCCCCTACTGAAATTGACCCAAAAGGATGCCTTGGATGAAATTGAGCTGAAAGGAGACGAGATGGATGCTTTTGTTGAACTGAAAGAATGCATGTGCAGGGCTCCAGATTTAGGTATGCCTGACTACACGAAGCCTTTCACATTGTTTTGTCATGAACGTGATGCATGCTCTTTGTCTGTCTTGACCCAAGCCCATGGTGGCGTAAACAGACCAGTAGCGTATTTTTCAGCTACTTTGGATCCGGTCGCAGCAGCACTCCCAGGGTGTTTGCGCGCCGTAGCAGCAGTTGGTATCAGCCTCACTCAGAGTGAAGGAATAGTGATGGGACACCCAGTAACAGTCATGGTCCCTCACTCAGTTGAGATACTTTTGACCCGCTCCCGAACGCAGCACATGACAGGAGCAAGACTTACAAGGTATGAAACGATAATTTTGGGCTCACCGAATGTGCAGCTGAAAAGGTGCACTACGTTGAATCCAGCTACCTTGCTTCCTGGAGAAAATGCTGAAATTGAGAACGCTGAAGACGTCGAGCATGACTGCCTTCAGGTGACTGAATTTTGCACCAAACCCCGACCGGACATCAAGGATACTAAACTTGATGAAAATGACCAAATTCTTTTTGTTGAGGGTTCATGTCTAAGAGATGGGATGGGGATTTTGAAAGCAGGATATGCTGTATGTACTGTAACAAGCGGGATGGCTTCAAGGAGTCTATTCTGCACAAGTAGCAGAACTTGTAGCCCTTACCAGAGCATGTCAACTGTCTGCATTGATGAAAGTCACCATTTACACTGATAGTCAATACGGGTTTGGGATTGTGCATGACTTTGGACAACTATGGTCACAGAGAGGGTTCCTGACTTCTTCAGGATCTCCAGTGAAGAACGGGGAAAGAATAAGGGAATTGTTACATGCCATTCAAGTGCCAGCTGAAGTTGCAGTGGTAAAGTGCAGTGCTCACACGAAAGGACAGGACTATGTGTCTCTGGGAAATGCATATGCAGATCAAGTCGCAAGATTTTGTGCTTTGAACTGTATATTGCTAAGGGATGATTGGAATACAATAAGTGAACCAGAACTCGAACCAGCTGAAGCATTTGCCTTGAAGGTTGTAGATACAATAGAGGAACTAAAAGCACTACAGAATAATGTCAGGGAGGATGAAAGAGATTCCTGGATTAAATCACAATGTATAAAGAGACAAGACGAGTTATGGGTTTCACATGAGGGAAAATTTGTTTTGCCAAATAGTCTCTTATCACAGCTTGCGCGGTTCTATCATGGGCAGGCTCACCTAGGGAGAGATGCCATGATAAGATTGTTCAAAACTGATTGGTTTAACCCCAGATTTCGCCAAGCTGCAGAAGCAGTTTGCCATCGATGTGTCACTTGCCAGCAGATGAACCCAGGGAAGGGAACAGTTGTGAGCGCGAGTCACATTGGTAGGGCAAGCGGTCCTTTTAGCCGCATGCAGATGGACTTCATTGAGATGCCTGTTCATGGGGGTCTGAAATATGTGTTGGTGATTGTGTGCATTTTTAGTCACTGGATTGAGGCATACCCTACACGTAGAAATGACAGCCTTACAGTTGCCAAGCTATTGTTGAGGGAGTTGATACCACGTTTCGGATTCCCGATCTCTTTAGAATCAGATAGGGGAAGTCACTTCAATAACGAGGTGATAAAGTTACTTTGCGAAGCACTGAACATTGAGCAAAAGCTGCACTGTAGCTATCGCCCTGAAGCATCAGGACTGGTGGAGCAGATGAATGGTACGCTGAAATCGAGAATGGCAAAAATATGTGCATCGACAAATTTGAAATGGCCTGACGCATTGCCCTTAGTGCTAATGTCAATGAGAAACACTCCTGATAGAAAGACTGGATTGTCTCCGCATGAAATTCTCATGGGCAGGGCTATGAGACTTCCTGCAGTTCCCGCAAACATGCTTTTGAATATTACGGATGATATGGTGTTAGACTACTGCAAAGGACCGGCTGACGTGGTTCGCTCTTTCTCTCACCAGGTGGAAGCGACCACCTTGCCACCGATCCAAGGTCCAGGACACGCACTGAAAGCAGGTGACTGGGTCGTGATAAAGAAGCACGTGAGAAAATCGTGTCTGGAACCCCGTTGGAAAGGCCCTTTCCAAGTGATCCTGACGACAACTACCGCTGTGAAGTGTGCGGGGGTTCCCAACTGGATTCACGCCAGTCACACAAAGAAGGTGTTGTGTCCCACAGATGAGGAAGTTGAAGCGCTGAAAATACCAGTGCCTGACAAAACAGTGCCGAGTGCTGAGAAAGAACAGAAGCGAACTGAAAGCGAACAAGCAGAAGTAGGAGAGAAGGAAATATTATTGGAGGGCGAAGAGTCTGACTCACTTGGGGAAGACCAAGGAGAAAGTTCAGACAGCGACGAAGAAGCTGCAGGTGACAAAGAGCCTGAAGCAGCTGAGGGTAGCAAAAAGCCTGAAGCAGCTGAAGGTGACAAAGAACCTGAAGCAGCTGAAAGTGATACAGAGCCTGAAGAAAGTAACGGTGACGAAGGGCTCGAGAAAGGTGAAAAAGCAGGAAAGCCTGATCAGAGGAGGGCTTTCCCAGAAGCAGACGATACAGAAAAAGAAAAAGAGAACGTGATCGATTCCCCGGAAGAAGGGGATAAGGGAGAAAAGAACGAAAAGGTTCAAGCTCCCACAGAAAAGACAGCAGGTCCATCAAATGGACATGGTGCAAAGAGAAGACTAAGGGGGTTATTCCAACTTTGGAGGAAGTGGTAATCCGTCCCAAAAGTGACGGTAAAGTGACGGATATACCACCAGCCGTATTACGAGTCCATTATATCCTATGGAACTCGTAATACGGCTGGTGGTAAATCCGTCACATTTGGGACGGATTACCACCTCCTCCAAAGTTGGAATAACCCCCTAAGTATCTCACCAATAAAAGAAAAGGGTAAAGAAAGTTTGAACGACGGAGGAAGGCCAAAAGTGAAGGAGAAAAGAAAGGAAGTGACTGTCGTGGAACAATCGTCAAGTGAAGAAAAAGACTTGACAAAAGAGGAAAGTACCAGCGAAGCAGAATCGAAAAGAGAAGCAAAATTGAAGAGGAAAAGGATACCAAACAGGAGGTATTCCGGTCCTGAATGGGCATACGCAGTAAATGATGATTGGACTGACGAGTTTGTATCTCTAAGCATCGAGAACGAAGAAGAAGAAGAGATACCAATAGAAAAGAAAAGTTTCATAGACTCTGTCGATTGAAAGAGTAAATGATATTGTTTGCTACAATATAACGTGAAAGAAACAACCAGCTGAGACATTGTTAAACCGGATGAGACATTTGCTAAACTGATAAAGACTGAGTTATTGCCGAATTGAGACAAATGCTGCTAACCGATGAGTGACTGGCCTTTTGAAGAAGACGGTGTGAACATTGCGCTCGTTCAGCTTTGCAACTGAATTGCTAAATAGTTTCATTTATAAGTGCTTCTAGCTCTCTGATTCTATACAGATCATGACGCAAAACAATAGAAAGAAATATTGTAAATACGTGTGTATAGGCTTGGTAGTAACATGTGTAATAATAATAATGGCAATTGTGTTTGGAATGCATGGAAAGGGTGAGAATGAGACTATTGCTGCTTCTACCATTGCTCCTGTTACTGTCACTGAACTAACACCATTGAAAAGACTGGCATTGGATGAGAGACTCTTGCATGATAAGAAAGAGCTTTCGTATAATGTTTTCTATCGCTTACCAACAGAGTATGTTGAAACTATGGATGCGAAGGATTGTTATGTGTGTACACAGATACCGACATCAGTAAAGGAAGGGGTGACTTATCACCACATGCCTCTTACATATGGGATTACATGTAGTATAGTAATGTCTAGGTTTTATGGTCAATCTAACATACAGTATTTTTACTCGAATTATGATGTTACCTTTGCTTATGTTCCTATAATAGCGCAGCTAATCCAGACTGCAAAATATTGGGATTATAAAATTATGGGGGAATTTTTCGAGCCAATGCAACCTTTTGAAACGGCTCATGCTCATAGGGAGAACCTTACTTGCTCAGTCTCTGCTGTAGAAATAAGCTTTTTAGATCGCTCAAATTAAAGCGAAATTAGAAAAGGAGCTACATAAGAGGACTTCAGTAGATAATTATGATTTTGCTGCTATAAAAACACAAGGGAAAATAGCTTTAGATGCTTGGCATGTAGGGAAGTTTTGTATATATCGAGGTGAATCTTATTATGACAATATTTTTGTAGGAGCGAGTGAGTGCAAACATACGTTTATTTTTAAGGCCAAATGGACATTCATGATGAACGGACTTGACCCTGTCATTCCAGGTGTGTATTACATTTGTGGACATAATGCCTATTATCGTCTTCCAAAGGGATGGTGGGGGAGATGTTATTTGGGTATAGTGTTCCCAAAGGTTTATCAGCTGGATGACGTATCGATGATTCAAAAGACATCTGGATCTCATAGTATCCAGAAAAGAGAGACCGCAGCTGCTGTGGTGGGTGATATATTTGGAGCCATGATTCCTTCATTGGGAGTTGTGCTGAATTCCATCAAGATACGAAAGTTGTCTACTATAGTGGATAACATGTTGACAAAGTTTTCAGGTGCTATAATCCTGATAGATGCTGAGCTTGCAGCGGAAAGAGCCATGACTCTTCAAAATAGGCTTGCTTTAGACATTCTTTTAGCAAAGGATGGAGGCGTTTGCAAAATGATTGGTGCACGTCACTGTTGCACCTATATACCGGATAATAGTGTGAAGATTAAAACTATGCTTGCTAATCTAACAAAAGAAAGTGCAGATTTGAAAGAACTGAAAGAACCAGGAGTGTGGGAGAAGGTTGGAAAGGGAATAGCTTCAGTGGGACATTGGATTGGGGGAATTTGGAATGGAATATTATTGAAAATAATAGAAGGAATATTAATAGTAATAATTTGTGTATTTGGAATTTGGGGAATAAAAATGGGAATAATAATGATTATGGAAAGAATTAAAAGAAGAAAGGAGGAGAAAATTATGAAAAGAATGGCAGAAGAATACAAAGCGCAAACTAGGGGAATTAAAAGGAAAAGGGAACTGACAGAATTTTAATGGAATAAAATTTGTGGGCATGATTTGTGTGATGACAAGTAGTCATCAGAGGAGGGATTGATGAAGCAGAAAATGAAGGTTTTGATTTATTAACGCTTAAACGTAGTGCTGGAATAATCATGTGTGACATTAACCGAACTAATAAAGATTGTACGGGGACAAAATGTGCCCTCAGAGTAGTTTGCCAACATTTATTCGCGTGCTTTATATAACGTGGTGTATTAGAATTGCACTAATCCGACATAATCATAAACGTATGCTACGATTTGCTTGTTTGAAATACTTTAGCTTAGCATTACTTTAGCGGAGGCTTTGGCCTAGTGGCCTGGTCTCACGGTTTAGATGCTCGTATTTTTCCAATGTGCTATTAAACGTGTATTCTTGCTCGAAGCTGTACTTTTCCACAGAAACTGTTCACATGCTTATCTTAAAGTTTCGTGCCAGCCTGGCATATTTTCTCTTTAATTCAAGGTCGACTTGCAGGTGCGGACAATGGAGGCTCTGAGAGTAAGCTAATTGGGAGACAATGTTGCGATTTGCGTACCCATCTCCAAGGATAATGTATGCTTAAGTAAAAGCTTGAGAACTGTCGTTTTTGATTGGACAATTTGAAGCTAACCTATGAACCCTCCAATGGAGACCCTACTGGATTCGAACTGTTGTCTATAAAACCCAGGTGCACGAGGAGAAAGTAGCCATTACCAGCTCGATACCCGCCATTTTGCAGACTTCGTAGCTATTATGGCCCACTTTGCTGCGACGCCATTTTGAGAGACTTTGATGCTTTCTCTAATCGAGAGAAAGAGACTTTAAATGATTCTTGCCCTAGAGACTGTAACTTTGATTTGATTCCTTTGCATGAAGTAATAGTTTTATCTTGCCGCCGTGAGGCATTTGTCCCGTTCACCCCTGCCCCTTTGTCCCGTCCTATACTGATCGAGAAACGGTACCCATGATGACCGAAGAACGGTACCTGTGAGACGAAGACTTCCTTGTATGCTGATCGTAATTGGTAAATATGAAAGGAAATTGTAAAATTGCATTGTGTTTCTTTTAGGTAACCAACTGCTGATTTTTTGGTAAGATCCCTAGTTAGGAGTTTTCTAAATTAATGTTGCTAAATTGTTTTTGCATGAAGTCCCACATGCTGATGCTAATTTGAGGTTAGACGAGGATTCCATATGTCACACGATGCAATTTGAGATCTTGTTATGCTGACTAAATGTACGCAATTAGTTCATTACAGATTATCGTATTAGTGCTTTGCATTGCCATTATCGAATGCCTTGTGATTCAAATGCTACATAGATTACATTTGTTTCGACGTTATGGACAGCTATTAATGTTCATTTATGTTTATCATTTGGTGTTGAGACACATCTATATTGTGCTAGCTTTGTTAATATAGGGAAATAAATTCACTAACTTCGCAATAAACTGGTGTGATTATTCCTGACTGAAAGGTCAGGGTTCGCCGAAATGTATTCTGGATTAATTGTTAAGTGTTATGTTGTTCAAGGTGTTGCTTATGTTCGTTATTGATTATTGATTTGATGCGACTGATCGATATAAGAGTACAGAGGGTTCCCACTAAGTCAAAAGATTCATCGGCCTAAAGAGCGTCCGAACACAGGTAAATTATTACTACGGACCGCTCTATCACAGCTTTTGGATAATTGTTCATTTTGAGGGTATCCTATGTCCAGTATGTATTATGTCACATATTTATAAATTAAACATCCCAGTCCTGTTGGATTAAAAGGCACACATTGGGGTGAGTTGCTTAATATATAAAAAATATATTTTAGAGCACTGGCAATTCACTTTTCCTTGCCACGTACCATTGCAATGCTTTTAAGCTGAAGCCCAGCCAGATCACATGTTACTACCTGGTGCCATGTATTTTTTTCATATTGTCATAATGTAGTTTCTGCGACACCAAACAATGGCCTCACTGGGAAGTTAAATTTGCCTGTTTCATCAAACCAATGTTATAATACTATTAGAAGGGCAAGGGACATGTACTGCGGCATTTACTGACCACAGCACAGAGTCCTAATACCAGCAAAAATAAAGTCAAGAAAAATTCTTGGCTGACCAGCTATAGAAGGTGACTTTTCCCTCAAATGCTTTACAACAAACACTCACATTTGAAGGGTTGACATTTTACTATGTAGAGAAAAAACACAACAGACTGATACAAACCCAAAATATACAAAAACATATTAATTGTGACTGTGCATCTTGTATAATTGATTCAGTAAGGAAAAGCATGTGTTTTGAATGTTAGAGGCTGCTGGTAACTGTTGGATTTTTTGTTTATGCAGGGTCATCCCCAATCTTTTTGCCTCCTGCTCCTATTTTTTCTGACCTGTTGCTGTTGGCTTTTGAACTCTGAGCACTTTACCACTGCTAACCAGTGCTAAACTGCAAATGCTCTCTGTGTAAATAGTATGGTTGGTTGGTTTATCCATGATTGGCCCCTAGTAAAGTGCACTAGAGGTGCCAGGGCCTGTAAATCAAATGCTACTAGTAGGCCTGCAGCACTGGTTGTGCCACTCACATAAGTAGCTCTGTAATCATGTCTCAGACCTGCCACTGCATTGTCTGTGTGTGCAGTTTTAACTTTAAATTCGACTTGGCAAGTGTACCCACTTGCCAGGCCTAAACCTTCCATTTTCTTACATGTAAGACACCCCTAAGGTAGGCCCTGGGCAGCGCCAAGGGTAGGGTGAAGTGTATGGTTAAAGTAGGACATATTGGGGGTCATTCCGACCCTGACGGTCCATGACCGCCAGGGCCGGGGACCACAGAAGCACCGCCAACAGGCTGGCGGTTCTTCCAGGGCCATTCTGACTGCGGCGGTAAAGCCGCGGTCAGAAAAGGGGATCCAGCGGTTTCCCGCCGGTTTTCCCCTGGCCCAGGGAATCCTCCATGGCGGCGCTGCTTGCAGCGCCGCCATGGGGATTCCGACCCCCTTCCCGCCATCCTGTTTTTGGCGGTTTTTACCGCCAGGAACAGGATGGCGGGAACGGGTGTCGTGGGGCCCCTGGGGGCCCATGCACTGCCCATGCCACTGGCATGAGCAGTGCAGGGGCCCCCTAACAGGGCCCCACCATGATTTTCACTGTCTGCTTTGCAGACAGTGAAAATCGCGACTGGTGCTACTGCACCCGTCGCACCCCTGCAACACCGCCGGCTCCATTCGGAGCCGGCTTCTATGTTGCAGGGGCTTTCCTGCTGGGCCTGCGGGCGCCCTTATGGCAGAATGACCGCCATAGTAATGTGTTTTATATGTCCTGACAATGAAATATTTCTAAATTCATTTTTCACTGTTGCATGGCCTGTCCCTCTCACAGGTTAACATGGGGGCTACCTTTAAATCTGATTAAAGTGTACATTCTCTTTGAGATTGGATGGACATGTAGAGTTTGGGGTCTCTGAACTCACAATTTAAAAAGACATCTTTTAGTAAAGTTGATTTTAAGATTGTGTGTTTGAAAATGCCACTTTTAGAAAGTGAGCATTTTCTTGCCTATACCATTTCTGTGACTCTGCCTGTTTGTGGATTCCCTGTCTGGGTCAGTTTGACAGTTGGGCTGGTTGCACCTCTCACTAGACAGTGACACAAAGGGAGCTAGGGTGTAGTCTGCATTTCCTGATGAGCCACCTGTGCTAGGAGGGAGGGGAAGAGTGGTCACTCACACCTGAAAGGGCTGTGCCTGCCCTCAGACAATGCAGTCCCCAACCCCCTGGTGAGTGCCTGGGGCCTGGCCTGGGCAAGGCAGGATTTCACATTCAGGAGAGACTTTGCTTTGAAGTAGGCCTACTTCAAAAGAGAAATTGGGTATAAGAAGGGCGCCCAAAACCACACACTTTAGAACACCTCTGGAAACAAGAGGAACCTTTGCCTGGAGAAGAGCTGAAGAAGAAGAGCTGCCCTATCTGTGATTGTGCTTTGTGGAGCTATCCTGCAGTTGCTGCTTCTGCCAGAGTAAGAGGGCAAAAACTGGACTTTGTGTGCCTTCCATCTTGAGAAGAACTCTCCAAGGGCTTGATTTACAGCTTGCCTCCTGTTGTTTGAAGTCTCAGGGACAGCAAAGACTTATCTCTTCCAGCACCTGGAGTCTCTGGAGAGACTCCTACTCTGCCCAGTGGTGCCCATCCAGTTCCTGGGACCCTGAAAGGAGGAGCTGGCAGACTAAGAGGAGGAAATCCATGCACAGAGCTTCGTGCGGGGAAAAGATCGACGCAACTCCGATCTGCGGCTGAAGAAACGACGCACCACCGGCTCTGCCACTGAAAATCAACGCTCGCCGGAAATGCGACTGAAGAATCAATGCACGGAGCTGGAGAAACAACGCGCAGCATTGCTGACGGAGGCTGGGAGATCGTAACCCACGCTGCGTGGTTTTCGGATCATCGTGCAGCTGGATTTCCGACGCAAGTACCGCTGGGCATGTAAAAACAACGCAAGGCCTGACCGGACCCGAGAGTGCTGACTGGATCGACGCATCGCTCTCCTGCGGAGAGAAGAAACGACGCGCCGGACCTGACGAAAGGAGAAACAATGCAAGGTCTCGCTCGTAAATGGAATCGACGCATCGCAAGCCTCTTTTTGACGCACGCTCGCCCTTGCAGGGTTATTTTTGACGCATCTAAGGTACTTTTTCATGCTAACAGTGTTAGTGTGTGTTTTAAATTACTTAAAGACTCTTTTTGATTTTTAATTGATAACTTGACTTGTGTATTGTGGATTTTTGTCATTTTTGTCTTGGTTTGTTTAGATGAATATTCCATATTTTTCTAAACCTGTGTTGTGTCATTTGGTAGTGTTTTCATTAAGTTACTGTGTGTGTTGGTACAAATACTTTACCCCTCCCACTCTGAAGTTAAGCCTACTGCTCGTGCCAAGCTACCAAGGGGGAAAGCAAGGGTTAGCTGAGGGTAATTCTCTTTTCCCCTGACTAGAGTGAGGGTATTTGCTTGGACAGGGGGTAACCTGACTGCCAACCAAATACCCAATTTCTAACAATAACAAACAAAGGAGCATTAATACAATTATTCCCACCTATACTTCCCATAATAAGACATTATTCCTGAGTAATGAATCCATCATATTTTGATTGTTACCAGGTCTTATATTATAAGCCATCAATATCATACCATTGCCAAACTGTTTGGAGACTAATAACTGAAAGACTTGTATCTCCACACAATGGAAATCACTCAGGTGCAATCAAAATGCCCCCACTGTTGGGTTTAATGTTTATGCATATTGTAACCGCTGTTGTAAGTTAAACTAAATGGGGCCTTAGTCTTGATGTGAGCCATAGTGAAGCCTCCGCGAAGTCAAAATATTTTAATTCAGGTTTCTGTAAGAAATCCACAGCTAAGTTTTTGGGAGAATGACACAAAGGAGTTCCTCTGAAACACATGGTACATTGAAAGCAATACCAATACATTAAGGTCAAGTCAAAAGTAATGTAAAATTCATAAACATATTTAAAACATAAAAAATGTACTGATTTAAATGACTCAAAATATCAGATGATACAAGAAGGGGTATTATAAAAGAGGAAAAAGCAAGGTTGTACTAAACACTATGAACAGACCAACCGGTGCTGGAACCAGGTCAGATTCAGGCTGCTGGTTTAACCACAACAGGTTTGATGGATGGATGGGACTTAGGCAGCATTTGTGGCTAAAGAGTGACACTTTCATTTCAGATGATGGTGTTATGGTGTGTGGTACATTCCTTCAGACTATAAAAGCGTTCTTGAGATTGGAAATCTCAGAATGACGAGCTTAGTCACTCTTACAGAGCAACGCTACAAGCAGCCTGGTATTTGTTTTCATTTTTCCATGATAACATAAAAATACATTGGTTAAATGCTATAGATCAGTCAAGCCAAGTAATTGTACCCTTTGGAGTCACAGAAAAAGCCTGTGACAACTTCCAGTCAGTTTCACAGCTTAAGGTACAGTTGTCGCACCTTATCTTTCGTATGGACTAAGATATCTGTCTTTTGGGACTTTAACATTAAGGTTTAAGAAACAAATTCCATAGCAGCCATGATTCACTAGTTACTAATTCAAATGTACTTCTCTTTGTATCATAAGTTCAGTTTCCTTAGGCCCTTAAGCAGCTTCCATATCCAGCTAATCAGAATACATTTGGAGACACATTTCAACAGTTCATTAAAAAGCAGAAGGGAATTCCTCTAGAAAGCAGCATGTTGTTTTCTTCTCTTCATTTGTTCTGTTAAGTTCTCTGTCCACACTTAGGTGGCAGTACAATATAAAGATTAAAACCAGCTACAATAAGCAATGCTCCCTCAGCAAATCCAGCTAAAGCCCGCACAATACTCCATACTCTTTCTACTGTGCTGTGACACAGTTCCTGCCTCATTGTGTAAAACATTGCCCAGTGTCTTCTGCTCGAGGATTTCAGCATAGCTAATCTAACCCCATACTGCGTATTCTTCCCTTCTCCCAACACTTCTCAAAGTTTGCCCACTCATACTCAGATGATAAAAGAAAAATCCTGCTCTTTTGGACCACATCTATTTCTATCTCATGCTGTCATAGGCTCATCTTTTCTGTCATGACCATCCCTGTGAACGATAAAAGCTATCAGGAGGTCTGTAGGCATATATACATGATCTGGGAGTTGACAACCGTTGCATGAAAGTATTTGTGCAGAAAGAATTTTGTAGTGGGTCAGTTAGTCATCTCTCATTCGTATGGCCTGAGGCATGAAAGACAGAATTTCTCCAAGGAGGACCACATTTACTTCTCTTGAAAATGTATGTATTGAGAAGGTATATAGATATAGTTAAGAAACTTAAATGTATGCCTAACTATGCATACACAGGTATGTACTTAACTTGATACAGTGATGGAAGATAGTCTGCAGTTAACATTTTTGTAGGTAGATAATACAAACTCAATATTATTGTAATACACCATTCCAGAAAACAAAACCAGCACTTGAGAATGATTAGCTTAGAACTTGAGCAGTTTGTAATCTTAATACTTCCAAAGATCTAGAGTTCCTGCTTCTGAGCCCTCTTTGTATACATGAAGCATTTTGACTCAGATGAATGACTTTAAAAAGTAGGCAGTCAATTTCAAATTCGGCCATTAGGAACCCAATGTGAGCTGTGTAAAACTGTGGTAATATGTTCTAATTGTCATAAGCCCGGAAGGTGTAAGTCTAGTTGTGCACTATGGCCCGACCTTTAGTAGGAAGTAGGAGATAAGCCTTGCATGGGATGCCATATTAGTTGCAGAGGTCAAAGGATGTACTTTGATGTTTGAGGGAATGAAGACTGATGAAGATGAAAATTGGTGGTCTTCACAATTATGTTTGTGTGTGGAACCTGAGAAAGAGAAAGGCCTTGTATAGCAGGCTTCCAAAACATCTAGGGAAATGGCAACCTACAGTTATCTGGGAATCCTCGTTTGAGAGATGAGGCTTAAAAATACATGTCTGCAGTAAATTTTTTGATTGAAAAATACTTAAATCACAAACATTCAGAGAGAAGAAGTTGTAGTGGAAATCAATTGATCTTTTTCATTAATTAGCAATATTATTTTGTTTTTCAGTGTGCACAATATGAATGAGTGCGATAATCTGTAAAATCATTGCTTCAAAAGTGCCACATTTGATGACCATTAGCTCCTTAAAACTATTTTACATTAGCATTCAGGTAAATTTAACAGTTTTGTTAAATATATATTTATATATGTATATATATACACACACACACACACACACAACAACAGCGTAAGATATCCCTGCTTAGACGGGAGTAGATGGTGTGAACGCATTAATACAAGTTCAATATAAGCAACCCTTAGCTTCACCCTTCAAATGTCTTGTCCTTTTCTCTTCCACAAAAGTCATCTTGTCTTCATTATAAAGTACAGTATGATGTGATGAATGCAGAGAGCCTTGTGCGGCCAATACTTGCCAAACCTACTTTGATAATAGATGAACTCTAGCTATCTTAGTCATGCACACTTCCACCTTTCGATTCTCGTTGGAAAGAAAACAAATAGATTTTAGTGCACCCAGAATCAAAATGCCTTCTTTTTACCACGTTCAGTCATAAGATAGTTCGGAAGAATAAATGCGCTTCTCAGATGAAGAGCCATTTCACAAGTTAAAGACACACATTTTTTTGCTACGGAATTCTCAATTGCTTCACTTCTTATTTTATACAAATGCAGAAGTATTTTGGGTTAAAAAAGTATTAGCATGATAAAATGGCCTTTATTGTGAAATTTTTTGTATTATTGTTCACAAAACAAAAGGTACCAAAGAAGTGTTCTTAGAACAGATCCTGCGTTAACCTAACATCAAAGTAGATCTGGCAAGTTTTGGCTGCACAGTGTTCTCTGCATTTATCAAATCATACTTTTCCATATGCTGGAGACAAGATGCCTTGTGTGGAATTGAAAAGGACAAGGCATTAAAGATTCCTAATGTCATACTTCTATCAGTGCGTCCAGAGCGTCTACTACAAGCCTTGAACCCAAACACCGTCCTTTATTTATTTATTTAATTATTTCTTTATTTTGATTTTGCAGTTCTATGTAGCGCAAGGTCGACCTGAAGGTATCAGAGAGCTTTACATGAGCAACAGTTATATTACACAATGTCAGATTCTTTTTTTGGGGGGAGGAGATTAAGTGATGTGCACAGAATGGCAGGATGGTTTGCAGACACCACACCTCGAACCTGGTTTCCCATTTTCACAGTTGACAGTTTTGGCCATAATGCCACATCCTCTTGCCCTCTGTTTTGTAGGTAGAGCCATTCTGATCAAAGCTACATTAGAAAAAGAGTTAAGGTCCCAGTGACCCCTCTTTAGGTTGTCTCTAAAAAAATATTTCCAAGTCTCACTTTCTTCAGATACATCTTTCATTCTTTTTCCCGTTTCTTTCTCTTTCCACTCTCCATTTTGCTCTTTATTATGTTCCTTTTTTGTTTTTCTCTTCTTCCTTTCTCTACTTTCTCCTTCGTTTCTAACTTTCCCTTATCATCTAATTTATTGCTTCTGTTTCTTTCTCTAATATTTCCCTTTTTCTTACCAATCTTGCTTTCTGTCTTGCCTTCTTACACTTTCTTATTTTTTCCTTTTGTGCCTTTGTTTATCTATTTCTTGCTGTCCTCTACTCTCTACTTTTTTATTTTCTCCTTTGCTTGCTACCTCTATATGTATTGCTTTTCTCCTTTTTCTCTCCTTTCTGTTACTTTTTCTTTTTTCTATATGTTTCTTTCTCTTTCTTTCTTGTAGTTTCCATTGCTTTGTCTTTCTTGCTACTGTCTATTCCTTTTTATGTTGTCCTCCTTCAGTAGTTCCTCAATTTTATACTTTTACTCTTATTTTGCTCCTAACTGTGTTCGTCAATTTTCTGCTTCAATATGCATTGTCTTTTCTCCCTCTTTCCTTTACTTCTTTTAATTGAACTTTTTTCCTTTCCTTTCTCTCCTTTCCTTTGTTCTCTTTTTTCTATCTTCCCCTTTTTCTCATATTCCTTCTGTTTCTTTCTTTCTTTTGTAATGTCTGTTCTATACATTTTTAATTATTTGCTTAATACTTTCTTTTTCCTGTCCTTCTCTGTTTTCTTTCTCTCCTGTCTTTTATCACACTTCTTCATCATTCTTAGTCTACTCTTTTGCTTCCTTGCTTCTTTTTCTTTTCTTTTCTTTTCTTTTCTTTTCTTTTCTTTTCTTTTCTTTTCTTTTCTTTTCTTTTCTTTCCTTTCCTTTCCTTTCCTTTCCTTTTCTTTCTTTTTCTTTTTCTTTCCCTTTTTCTCATTCTCTTTTCCTTTTCAACTTCTTCCCTTCCTCCTTCATCTCCTAGTTATTCTTTCTTCTGCTGCCCTTTCCTTTCCTTTCATTCTCTTTCACTCTCTTTCATTCTTTCTTTCTTTCTTTCTTTCTTTCTTTCTTTCTTTCTTGCTTTCTTTTTTCTTTCTTTCTTTACAGATTTATCTGTGTGTCATGATTATCTGACAAGTATCCAGCACATATGAGGAGTGACTGCAGAGATATCTTTACTTATTGTTAGGCATAAAGTGACCATGTGCCTCACAAATTTCGTTGTTGCTAATGGTCCTACTTGTGGGTGCCATGAATATATATATAATAAAAAGTGTTCTAATATCCTTGTTGGTAGATGTTACTCAATTGATTTTACTGCAAGTAGGTAATTAGTGGAAATGTTTCTGGTCTTAACGCTCAAAAAGGAGAGCAGTGTCATCCTATGTATTACAAGACAGTGAGAAGAACCACAAGCCCCAGTGTGGGTGAATAATAAGGGGCTACACAGATGCTTGAAAACCATGTTGCTAAACATTTTGTGATACAGTTCTTGTGCCATTATTGCATGTTCACTGAAATGTGAGTGCGGAAATCACGTGATGGTATTTGAGATACTTTTACATTATGTACCCTTATCTAATCACTATACTAGGCAGTGGCTCAGGATGGTTTTCAATGATCAGAGATGTAGGAAAGGTTGGAGACACCTACATTACACATATTGAACAATCATCTTCGATGAACAATTCCCTGCTGAAGGTTCCCTTGATTTGATATTCACATATTTCCCTTAGACATGGTCCTAATGATGCATCTACCATGTTCATAATCATTTATTTACCCCCTACATTAGATATTTAGAGTATCTAAATCTGTAAACCTATATGTAATCTTCAGCTTTTTAGCACAATGTGTCACAGTAGAAAACTACCATTTGTTTGATGTTTATTTTGATAACGTGAGCCTCATTACAAGGGGTCTCTTTTTCTGATCTGGCCACTAATAGCAATTACCAGCCCCATCAGGGTCATTAGATCTTTGGTGTTCATCTTCATTTGAAAATCCAGGTGAAATGACAAATTAGAAGATAGATCAAACCCAGAATGATCATTCCCCCTTATCATTTATTTTTTCTAAGGGGACCCTTTTGGTACAACTTGTAATGGCCCAAATTGTCTCCACCCTTCGAGCTAAGGATATCCAGGTAATTCCTAGCCATAGGTTGGAGAATCGGGGTCATTTTCGGGCCACTCATAATAATGGTCTTTTGAGATAGCTTTACAATTGTTCTCTGATTCCCTCAATGAAGTGGTGTTAATAAAAAAGCAACATGTGATTATTCACACAAAAGCTCTTGAATTTGTATGCAGGAGTTTGCTGTTGTCACTGCAGTTCCAGTCAGGCAACAACATTGGAAATGTAATATTTATTGTGTATGTGTACAGCAAAATATACAGGTTTAATGAAATTCATGAATACTATTAGGAATGTGGGTCATTTAATCTCTGTTTCCTTGTGCATGATCTGATTTGCACTATGAATGCAGATACTCAAACTGGCGACACTTAGCTAGAAGAAGTGGATGCATCAATTGCCCTTGACATTTCATTACCTCACCATCAAAGGATTTGAGAAATGATGCAAGATATTGGGCAGGAACCTAAAGATATGTAAAAAGGTCCTACTTACAACACCTCATCTCTAAACTTCAGTGATGTATTAGAGAGTAAAAGAAAGAGAAGCAGGGAATGTAAGGTAAGATGTAAAGCTTAGGACGTAAAATGAAAATAAATTAAAAAGGACAAATAACAATAACACATTTGTAAAAAAACATGCACATCTGTTACCCTACATAAGCTGTGCCAAGTAATAGAATTTTTGGAGAGTCAGTGGTCGTACCTATAATGCTTACCTTGCATTTTAACAAGAATGTAAAAAATAAAAACAAAAAGGTGCATACATATTCATGTAACAATTTGCAGTAGTTGCTACAGAAAGATCCATGGTGATGTCTGGTGTCTGAGATGAAATGTTCAAAATGTTCACGGAAAAAGGGAATGTTCATTAAAACAGAGTTGTTGAATTGTTAGGAATCAGTAACAATGAAACTTTTTTGCAATCAAAAATAGAGGGGGTGATGAGGTATTACAAAATCGATGCTCAGCGAATTCAGGGCCCGATTTAGATGTTGGTGGTAATGGTCCTGCTGTCAAGTTTTTGACTGAAAACCCATCTGCCACCGTGAGGGTCCACTCCCTGTATATAGATGTTGACAGTCCCATTGGCAAAAGCCTGCCTGCCGTCTCCACCAGGAAACACTGTCTGCGCCAATGGCATGATAGGGAAAAGTGGCTGCTGGCGGACACCAGCCACCCTTCCTGCCATGAAGATTTGGATATGCCTTACCTTCAAGCAAACAGTAGTGGTCTGACCTCCATTTCTGAGTTGGCGCATTTGGGGTTGAAACTCCCTTTTCTTCCAGGTTCCACCTCCGTTCTCAACTGGATACGACTGGACAACATCTGCCATCACTGCTGCCTCTGATACATAGAGAAAACACAACCCTCCCATCGCTGAACTCAAGGGCAGGGTCACCGCATTGCCAGGGTACATTTGGTGGACACTCCATTGCTTGGGAGGTCGGGACCACTGCAGGCATATACATGTCACAGTAATTTTTTTTAATCACTGTGTCATGCATTTGTCAGGGACACGAGTGGGTCAGACATGGATGGGGACACACTGGTACCCAACACATAGCACACACATACACAACTGTCATTGTTGTGTCATTATTTGTTGCCAAATTAATGCTGGTACCGCAATGACAGTACAAGCACACTTCTCATTGGTGTCCAGGTGTGCGCTTTGCAAGGGGGCCTGTACTGTTAGGTGTGTGCTATCTGTTATGTACGTGAGTCTGTACATGTATGTGTGTGGAAGGGGAACTGGCTGTTTTAAGTGGAGTGAGCCAGAGTGGGTGGTGTGGTTATGCAAGTGTGTGTGTCACTTTCACATGAGATCGATATTGTTGAGTATGTTGTGTTGGCATGTGACACATTTAGGTTAGTGTTGTTGCTGTGTGACAGATGCCTGATGTGTGTAGTTGTGCTTGTGTGTGAGTTTGTTGGTGTAGCTGAGTGTGTAGTTTTGTTAGTTTTTGTGATTGTGTCGTGTGTGGGTTCAGTGTCAATGGTGTGTATGTGTTGTGTCATTAATGCATGCCATTGTGTTTCTTCGGCATGTATGGGTTGTGTTGTGTCTGGGAATTGTAATGGAAGATGGTGTGCATGTGATGTGTTGTGTAGTGTGTAGTGCAGAGGGACACATATGGCTAAGGAACAGTGTGTGTGTGTGTGTGTCACTTCTATTCCATAGCCACTGTCATTGTACGACATCCTATGTATCTCGTCGCTGTCTCCCTCCATCAGCAATCCGCCACCAGTACACTTCTTGCAGAGCTGTAACATCTAATTACGGCGGGCGGAACACTGTTGACTTGATGGCCCTTTCGGACCCTCCACCGACACGGCTTGACAGTAAAACTGTCAAGTATGCTACTGCCCAATTTTAGAGAAAAATAAGTTTTATGGTGCTTTTTCTGTTCTTGAATATGATCTTTCAAACATATTTTTAATGGTTGTTATGTGACTCTGGAGACAACAGTTTCTTTCAATATATACATTTAAGCAATATTCATTTTAAACATATGGAAAGGTTAGCCATTTTCAGAGCCCCAAGGACAGCTTCAAAAGTTAATCCCATATATGTTTTTTTTCCCTTTTTATTGAATTCCTTGGAGAAAATCAAATCATCACCTAAAGGTAGTAAATAATGCAATATAATTTGGCAAACAGTCCCTGGTAACACACAAACCATGTTCATCAAAAGAGACTAGTAACAGAGGTTAGTTGTTTGAAATATATGTCATCATTAAAAGAAGTGTGAATTTGTGACTATTCTTAATTGCCACCTGCTGCGTTTTATGGACTAATATACAGGCACCCATCAGACAGTGCTTAGTTTTTTTTAACGCTAAGATGTTAGGCAAATTTCTGAAGAGTCTTCTTTCTCATTAATTGCTGCTAAGGTGACATTTCAATCATTTTCCTAATCTTAAAGAAAATATTCTGGAAAAATACAATGTCAAGTTCCTAAAAGGGAAATCTTACCAGGACATGCAAGTTAAATCATTGCATGATATAGAAAATATGTTTGTACAGTATTTAACCTTCACATTCCTCCATTAGTTATGTAGTGCACTGTGTGCATCTAAACTGGTAGCAATCATTGTGCCCTCATGAGCTCAGTTTGATGGTTAAAGATTCAGCTGGGTCTTTCAATAGCATAGAAATAAGAATCCTGTGATGATAGAGTAATGTGCCTCAATTGTTTCATATTCATGTGGCCATTTGAAGAGTTTTTTATTAAATTTGCCTCAAAACTAACTTAAATTTGCAGCAATGGTTTGCTTTGTTTCTAGCATATAGTAATTTAGAGTCACAATATCAAAAATGCTGATTCACAATTTATTTGTATTCTTGATTTGATCATTAGCTAAAGATCAAATGGGATCTTGTTCTCATATTATGGTTGATATGTAATTGCCTCTAATGTTACACGAAAATACCATACTCTGGCAAATTAAGTTTGTTTGTAAAGTTGGTTGTGTTAAAGCATTTGGAATATAAATGATCTCTGTGGAACAAACTATTAAATTAAAAAAGCTAAATTATGTTAATTTATTTCATTTGGTGGTTGTGAGGGGAACAGTAAAACTAAAGATCAAGTAACCTATCACTATTTTAGCAAAATTCTTATATGGATTTATAAACAAACATTTTGGAAAACATTATGACAAGGACCATAACATCTTTACACCTTATCAAAAGTATTGGTCTGTGGAAATGTCTATATGTAAAGTTGAACAGCTAACATCCAAACGTTTTTGGGGCCCAGATAAGGAACCTTATTATTTTAAAAAATGAACCTATTGGTCATACCATGCTACCTAACCCACTGCAACCCCAGTGTCTTACAACAGAGAATTTCCTTGATATGATGAACAACTTTTCACCTTTACAAAAAGGCCACACCATTTCCAAATGCGTAAAATGACCCAGTGTCAAATGACTGCATTGTTAAATAATACTGCCATCACACAGCACACATGTATAGTCTGCTCATAATGTGGGTTGGCTGCACAGTGGGTTGGCCACAGGAGGTTTGGAAACAGTCCGGGATGCCATGACCAGCACCTGATATGCGTGACTGGAGACTGTTTGTAGTGGGGGGTCACCCACACAGATTGCTGGGCTCATGGCCTGCCCAAAAAGGTTGGCTGCAGTTAGCCATTTGGCTGTCACTTAGGGCCAGATGTAGCAAAGAGACTGCGCCTCGCAAATAGCGAAAATCGCAGAAATGCATTTTGCGAGTCCGATCCGACTCGCAAAAAGCATTTCCGACTCGCAAATAGGAAGGGGTGTTCCCTTCCTATTTGCGACTCGCAATGCGATTCAATTCCATTTGCGACTGCGAAAGCGGTTGCAAATGGAATCGCAGTTACCATCCACTTGAAGTGGATGGTAACCCAGTCGCAAATGGGAAGGGGTCCCCATGGGACCCCTTCCCCTTTGTGACTGGAATAGAAAATATTTTTTCAGAGCAGGCAGTGGTCCAATGGACCACTACCTGCCCTGAAAAAATCCGAAACTAAAGGTTTCGGTTATTTTTTCAAAGTGCAGCTCGTTTTCCTTTAAGGAAAACGGGTTGCAATTTGAAAAAAAAAAACTGCTTTATTAAAAAGCAGTCACAGACATGGTGGTCTGCTGTCTCCAGCAGGCCACCATCCCCGTGAGTGCCCATACTCGCAATGGGGTCGCAAACTGCGACCCACCTCATTAATATTAATGAGGTGGGTCTTTGCGACCCCATTGCGAGTTGCAGAAGGTGTCTGAGACACCTTTCTGCATACCAAATTGCGACTTGCAATTTGCGAGTAGCAGGGACTTGCAAATTGCAAGTCGCAATTTGGATTTTTCCTACATCTGGCCCTTATTTTTTTTTCCATGCTTATTGAATTCCTGTGTCACTTCGTGTCCAGTTTCCTAAATGGGTTGTTTTCTGCACTGGGGAATGTACTACACACAATTAGCAAGTGTCTGCTATTTTTCCCTCTAATTGCTAAAGACATGAGTGAATCAATACCTATAGTATAAGCTGGTCGGGGAAATCATGATCTCCTGTAATGAACACCTTCTTAAAAATGACAAGCACTATCTTGCACAGATCTGGTACAGAAATGTATTATGAGTTTTATTTATTCTTAAAGTCCAATTTCACAATACGAAACTACAAAATTATAACCCCAGTAATATGTGTTTTCCACACATATCCTATACTCATACGTTTTTAAATATTCTAAACACTCAACTAATGCACAACTTCAAACAAACTCTCCAAAACACTATTGACATTATACAGTATTGGGGAAACATTATATTTCATCTCTTCATTGCATTGTCACAGTACAGTTGCTTCTGGATATGATAACGCAGCGTATTGGTTGATTATTTTGCTAGTCTTTATCAGGGCAGCGTCATTTAAAAATGTTTTCTATTGCACCAAAGGATATATAACCTAAGGATTTCACAAAAATGCTGATTAATATTACAAATTTACTACAAAATATACAGTCAATTTTTGTAGCTAATTCATAAGTTAACACAGATGTCTGCTTAAAATTACTTAGATATCTTACTTTTCAAACACTAATATTTAGTTCATAAGACTGGTGGCTCTTTTAAAATATGATCTCTTTTACTTCTGTACGTATAGTTCTGGGACACTCTCACACAGGTTGTCCAGGCTGCTATGCAGCACACATGTAAGTAAATCCAAGGGTGCAGTGCTTTGCTTCCCACTCCTGCACAAATGCAGCTAATTTGAATTATTATTTTAAGGTACACCTGCAGATAACATAGAGTTGACACCAAGCTCAAATGTCAGTGAAATTGTTGACCCCTCTGATCCAATTAAAGTTTTACTGATCATTCACTCCATAAACATTTTGTGTAACAACAAGGTTTCAACCTTCGACAAGGCATGGGAAGAAGTAGAATTTGCAATCTATGTGATTATTTTTTTAAACATCCCCTGGAGTGGGCAGCTACTATGATGGGCTTGGGTTTTGGACTTTATATGAAGTGGAAAGGAACAGAACTGTAATGCAATTCTATTTTTTGATTTCCCACATCCTTTGGATAGACTAAACATAACGTACAAATATGAAATGATTTCAAAGTGAAGAATTGAGGATTTAATTATATAACTGCTTGCAGCACATGCCTTATTATGCTTCATCATTGTGTTCCGTTAACCAAACCATATTTACCCAGTGATAGTAGCAAATTCTACTTTGTTAAATCCTACCTTCAGATCAACATATTAAAAAAACTCAAAGGAGGTGCATATTGCAATGATCTTCAGCCCAGTGAACAAGTTGTATAAGTTATGCTTCACAAGTACTGCACCCTGTATTATTCTGAATACAAATTCTCACACAAACCAAGAGATCATCTGAACTAGAAAAGTAGAAAAAGAGACTCTTTAAATATGCTAAACTTATCTCTCTCCTTTTTCTTGGTTGCTCATATTCCGGCAAGCTAGGAATCGAGATGTGCTTTTCAGACCAGGGCAAGTGATTACAAAAAATAAGTTGAGGTTAAGGATTGTCTTAAGTTAGACATTGAGATGTATTTTGCAGTTACTGATTAGAGACTACTATTAGTGGATTGTTCAAGAGTTTTTGCTTGCCTACAAAACCAAATCAATTAAATCAAATATCTAGGAAATGTCCATCAAATTATTAATTGCAAGCAAACTATTCACACACAGAATTGATTTACTAATCAATAACCCTCTGCTGGTTCTGGATGATTTATTATGTAAGTCCACAATCAAAGGGGCTAATAGGCGTAATAAAATTATAAAGGATCTGCTAGATGAAGGGTTTGGGAAGGAAAGGCAAATAGATTTTCGAATGATGATGAAACGTTTCAATTTTCAAAATCATTTGTTCATTTGAATTCAACACAGCGTTGCAAAGTTGTAATATTTTGATGACCAAGGGGTTTGATGAAGCTTTAACTTGTAAACCACACATTGGTTATAATGCATCTTATGATATGACTATGTAATCTGACATTATGTTGCTCATTTCAAGTTGGTATATACGTAGCTCCACTACTAGTAATGCGAGTTAGTAAGTGCAGGTAAAACACATGACAGACAACTGACCTAAAACGTTTACATGCAAATTTGATCCACAACTTTGACCTGTACACAGTGCTGCAAAGTGTGCTGTCGTAAATGTTTATTGCAGAAATGTATCTGGTTTTGCATTTAGTGATGAATGCCTTAAAATCTAAATGTAATGTTGAGAGAAATAATTAGTAAATAAACTAAATTGATGTAGATTTATGTTATAGGCCATGCCATGCCATGTCATTGTAAGTTTTATTTTAATAGATGTTTGTTTTCAAGATATAGAAAAATATACACACGGGAGCAATAAAGTACACAAAAATAGATTATATGAACATTAACGTTCACTCCTTACAATTTCACATTATTTGTATCCTATTTTATAAATGTTTTAAAAATGTGATGTTTATTTAAAGTCATTGTGTTGAAACAATTATATTTTCTTTCTGATGCACTGAGAATGTTTTTAATATATTACATATAAGAAATAAAATGATTCAGGTCAAGTCTGAGGCTGATGAATACCTAAGATACAAAGACATTTCGTTTTCAAATGATTCTAAAAATATATTTGAGAAAAATCTTATGACGGTTAACATATACACCAATATCACTGCAACATCTGTTATAGTTTTTGATTAGCTGTCAATGTTACTGCATTTCGCCTTCCAAATAAATGTGACTTACTTGTGCCGCTGACTCTATTTAAGAATCTGGATTAATATTCTATTACTTACCTGTAAACTTCATCACTCCTGGTCCTGTAGTCCTCGTTCCAATTATTACTGATGGAGAGAACTCTCTCTCCATGACAGAAAAAAAAAAGAACACAAGGAATTACCTTCCGACCCACTCCTACCGGGACTACATAATACATACCTTGCAGGCATTCCTCCTGAACTACCAATCCAATCATCCGAAGGTCGGTTGCCAGGGAGGAAGGGTGGGACGTAATGAGGACTCCATTACCAGGAGTAATGAAGATTACCAGTAAGTAATAGGACATTACCCCCAGGTTCACCAGTCCTTGTCCCCTTCATTACTGATGGAGAATACCCAAGTCAAGAAACAGACAGGCCTGAGCAACAAAAGAAAGCCAGAAAAGCGAATCACACTGGCACACAAGAACATAAGCAACACCCAGTTTTAATTTACTAAGGAATACAAAAACAGAATACAAAAACAGAAATTCAGGAGCAAACTGCGCGTAAAGCCCTAAACCAAAATTCAGCTCATTCCCCAACACATTTTTTTTGAAGACGTTAATGGCGGAAAAAATGTATTGGAAACTGCCCATGTAGCTGCCCTACAATTTTCAGTAATGGACACCCCCTTTAATTCCGCCCAAGAAGCCACCATACCCCTGGTCGAGCATCCTTGGACCCCTGCTGGAGAAGGAACACCAGCCAGAGAACATGCCAATTCAATAAACAAGGAATCAGATTTCCTGAACGGCTTGGTCCTATTCGGATATATCAAAAGCGCCCTTTCGACATCCAATAAGGACCACTCCAAATCACCCTTACCTACAGAAGCCACACTCAAGGAAGGTAGCACCAGAAGAATCCAAACGTAACACCATACCATCTTCAGAGAAAGACAGAAAGGATTCCTACCCATCAAGGCTCCCAACTCCCCAATGCATCTGGTGGAGGTGATGGCAGCCAAGAAAACACTTTGAAAGTCAAAAACTTAGGCCCTAATTTATACTTTTTGACGCAAACCTGCACTAATGCAGGTTTGCGTCAAAATGTATAGTGCCGGCTTGCGCCATTCCAGGACGCCAGCTGGGCACCATATTAGTGAAATATGCAATCCGGTGCAAAGGGTGGGCTAGCGTCAAAACAATTTTGTTGGCCGGGTGTGGGTGGCGGTATGGGAGATGGGTGTTTAGCACAAAAAAATGACCCTGGGCTGGTTAGAGTAAAAAAAGATGACTCTAACCAGGTTAGCGTCATTTTTTGGCGCTAAACCTACCATGCCACATGACTCCTGCCATAGATGGGTGTTTAGCACTAAAAAATGACACTAGGCTGGTTAGAGTAAAAAAAGATGACTCTACCCAGATTAGCACAGTTTTATGGTGCTAAACCTACCATGCCACATGACTCCTGCTATAGAAAAGGCAGGAGTCATGCCCACCACCCCAATGGCCAGCACAGGGGACAAGGGTCCCCTGGGCATGGCCATTGCACCCTGTGCATGGCCATTGCACCCTGTGCTATGTATGGGGACCCGTATCTGGGCCCCCTATGGCATTTAAAAAAAAAGGCAAATACTTACCTTTACTTACCTGGGATGGGGTCCCCCATCCTCTGCTGCCCCTCTGGTATGGGTGGGGGTGTCCCTGGGGTATGGGGAGGGCACCTGAGGACTCATTCCATGGCGTTCAACCATGGAAATGAGCCCACAGGTCCCCTACCGCTTGCCCTGACCCAGGCATTAAATAATGGTGATAAGCAAGCTTAGTGCCATTATTTAGGCCCGTCTCTCTCCCGTGCACAATTTTTGCACAGGAGGATAAATACGGCACAAGGGCCTTACAGTCATTTTTTGCCCGGGAACGCCTACCTTGCATCTCATTGACGCAAGGTAGTTTTCCGCAGGCAAAAAATGACTTTAACTCCAATATTTTAACGCTAGACGGGGCTAGCGTTAAAATACACATATGGAGTTAAGTTTGCACTGAAATAGCATAAAAAAGTATAAATATGCCCCTTAATGTCCACCCTTTCCAAAGGTTTAAAAGGGACAGACAGCAGGGACCTCAATACTAAAGGTAAATCCCAAAAAGGAATCAGAGGTTTCACCAAAGGACGAGCTAGAGGAAACCCTTGCAACAAATGGGACACCAAATCGTCCACATAAGCCAGATTGTCCCAAGGAGAATGAAAAGCCTTGATAGCCGCCCATTGTGCTCTGTAGGTAGAGACAGGCAAACACTTCTCAAACCCTTCCTACAAGAACTGAAGCACAGAAGTCAAAGAACAATTCAACGGGGACAACTGAAGAGGAACACACCAACGTTGCAAATTACCCCAATGCCTGGAATATGACTTCAAGGTAGAAGGTTTACGGGACTGCTGAATTGCCACAGCTAAATGCCTGTGAATCCCCTTGAGCTGCACGCCCTGCCTTTCAAGTTCCAAACCGATAGACAAAGCTTATGGAGAGCCAGAGATGGAACTGACGGAAGAGGAGAGGGAAAGCAAGGAAGAAACCAAGGACCCTGTACCGCTAGCAACTTGAGAACCAGAAACCAGGATCATTGGGGCCAAAAAGGAACCACTAGAATCACCACCCTGTCCTCCTTCAGTAACAGTGCCAGAATCCTGGGAAAGAGGGCAATTGGAGGGACAGCACATAACAGACGGTCCAGAAAGGGAACTGACAGAGCATCCATTCCCCAAGCACCCACCTGCAGATTGCGATCAAAAAAGCAGGAAACATGACCATTGAGCCGGAAAGCCAGGAGGCCGAGGTATGGTACACCAAACTCCTCGCGCACTGTGAGAAACCCATTGCGAGTGAGAGAAAGTTCCTGTGAAGGAGGAAAGCACCTACTGGGAGCATCCTCCACCCCCTTGTCACCCCCTCACATGAATAGCAACAAGAGATAGAAGATGACGTTCTCCCAATTGAAACAACAAGTGAGCCACTTCATTGAGAGTCCGGGTACGAATCCCTCCCTGTTTGTTGAGTTAAGGCACTGTGACCTGTTTGTATGAGCCAATCACCAACTTGTGCCCCACCTGCAAATGATGAATGCCCATGACTGCCCTGAAAACTGCAATGAGCTCCCTCCGATTGGACGACCGCCTCCCCTCTCGAAGTGAAAAGTAGACTTGAACAGACCTGACTCTCAGAGTCACCCCCCAACCAAAAGCACTGGCATCCGTTGTCAAGACCAAAAAAGGATCTGGTTCGAATGGAACCCCCCTGGTAAGGTCCACCACCACAAATCCTGCCAGACCCATGGGTTGTAATCCCCCAAGCAAGGATCCCAACAAGCCAGCAGGTGAACCCACAAGGGCCTGAGATGGAAACGGGCCCAAAGAACAGTAAAGACTGCAGCCTCCATGAAACTCATCAACTGAAGCCACCTGCATACTGGGGCTGACAAAAGGGCCATTACCTTCAGAGCCACAGATTGCAACGCTCTGGCCCTGCTCCCCGAGAGGAACACCCTGTTGAGATCTGTGCGAAACCTGGCCCCCAATAAATGTCAGATCCCGAGATGGACACAGCTGGCACTGGTTCCATTTTAGAAGAATCCCATGCTGCCGGAGTGTGGAACAGACCGCCTGAAGATCCTGAAGAAGAAGAGCCTCTGAAAGAGCATGAACCAGCCATTCATCCAGATAAGGGTAAAGATTAATCCCCCTGAGGTGGAGAGAGGTGACAAGAGGGGCCACTACTTTGATGAAGACTCTCGGGCTGACAGAAGGCTGAATGTGAGAACCCTGAACTAATAATGAGTCCCCAGCACACAAACCAGAGAAACGGTTGGCAGAGAGGATGAGCAGGGACATGGTAGTAGGTGTCCTGCAAATCCAAGGTGCATAGCAAATGACCCTGTACCACAAACTGAATGATCCACTGCAAGGTATCCATCTTGAAGGGGATGTGGAGGACGTACCTGTCCAGAGCTTTCAAATCCAAAACCTCCTGTATGTTTTGGCACTATAAAAATGAACAAATAGAATCCTTTGCCCTTTTACACCAGAGGAACCTCCACAACTGCCCTCTTCTGGATCAGAGAGCGAATAGCCAGCGCCAATGCCATCCCTTTGCTAGAACTGGAAGGCCAGGGAGTGGGACGCACCCCTGAACAAGGCGGGACCACCCCAAACTCATCCTGTAGCCTTGCCGGATGATGTAGAGAACCCAAGATTCTGAAGTGGAATCCAGCCAAGTCAGAAGTAAATGCTGCACTTGACTGGCCACCATCATTTTCTCAACTGTCATATAGAAAGGAATGTGACTTAGCAGGGGAAGAGGGAGATATGGGCTTCTTATCTCTACCCCTGCCAGCAGGAAAGCATTGCAGAGAATGGACAAATTGTGTATGGGAAGGAAGGTGGAAAGGAGATCTCTTCCTGAATGGCTGCCTGTCTCCCAAGACTGACTTAAGAGGAGAGGAATGTTTCTTTTCTTTAAATAGTCTATTCAACTTCTCTTCCAGCCCGGCCCCAAACAAGACATTGCCCTAAACAGGCAGTCAACGCGCTGATGATTTCTGAGCAGCATCCATCTTCCAGTCTCTTAAAACCAGATTCCAATGAGCCGACACACTGGCACCCTCTGCCAAAGCCCGCACAACATCAAAAGTAATATCAGAGAAGAACTCCTCTTGTTTTTGAATAAGTTCAAGCAAACATGTGCAGTCTGAAGACTCATCCAAGGCACAACATAAGGATTTGAGGTGTGAAATGAGAGACTGAGCAACATAAATGCCATAGATACCAGCTCTCAAGGCCATATGAGCCACAGAATAAACCTTTTTAAGAGACCCATCCACCCTCTTATCAACTGCTTCTTTAGCCAGCGAAGTCCTTCCCACCAAGCTGGCCACAAAAGAGTCAATAGGGATGGAATCCGGCAGAACCTGGTGCATATCCTGTAACGGATACAACTTAGCCATGAAACAAGGGAGAATAATCTTATCAGGATCATTCCATTCCCGTTCAATCACCTCCTGAATGCAAAGATGAATCAGAACATCAAAAGGCACAGTACTTTGGAACTGACAGAGCAAGGATGCTGAAGAGGTGTCAGGAATCTCACCATCAGGAAATCCCATATTAACAATAACATGTTTCACCAGGTCAGAAGAAAGGGAATTCCCCTCTGGAAGTGGGATCATAGATTTAGGACCTTCCCCCATCCTCAATTATGTCTCTCTATTCAGCTGCCGCAGACTCTCATCATTATTGCTCCTGAGCTTCCTTGGCCGAGCTGTAGAGGAAGATGAAGCAGAAGATGACCCAGAAGAAGAGGAAAAAACCTCAACATGCTTCCTCTTATGGGTGAGTTTCCTGATCTCCAACACACAACACACCGGCAAAAGCACTAGAAATAAATGCTGCTGCTCAAAGAAAAATAAATCCACTGTGCGGTATGCACCCCAGGGCTACCTTTTTAAAATGGAAGCCACATAATGTCAAAAATGCGGGAGAAGCAATCTGTGGCCCCGCTCCCCCGGGGACTGAACGATCTCAGCACCAGCATCCAAACATTCCATTCCACAAGTCAATGGAGGGTCCTGATGAACACAGATCCTGTACACCCTAATTCCTCAGTGTGAGGGTCTTCGATCGTATCCCCATGACTGCCAAACTAGAACAACTCTAGCGCATCTTCTGGTAGCAGCACAAGACCACGCATCATAAACAGAGAAGTCACGTAAGCAAAGCACGTGGATCCAGAAGCAATGCCTGCCCAGCAGCCGTCCGACTCCCTGGAAACCCAAGCACACAGCCCGCCAGCCCAGCAGGCGGCAACAGAGACTGACAAAGAAATAAATATCCTCATTGTTCAACCAGAGGATGAAGCAGGATACTGCAATAAGGACACCCAAGCCATGCAGGAGCAGCCCACCAGCCCTCGCGTCCCTGAAATGCCACAGATAGAAAAAAGAACAGGAGGAATGCTGGGAAGGTAAGTATTCTGTACTACCGGTGGGAGGGGCGGTGGGTGTGGGAAGGTAATGCATTCCTTGTGTTCTTTTTTTCTGCCATGGATAGAAAGTTCTCTCCATTAGTAATGAAGGGAACGAGAACTGGTGGCCCTGGGGATAATGCTGGATCTCAGCTTAATAGCCATTCAGAATCAACAGTAGACTGGAAGGGAGAATGGGTGGCAAGATGTACATTAACTTGTGAACAATCACAGCTGTGTGATATTCCTTCAGAATCCTGAAAAAGTTATCTGTTTATTCCCTACAATCTGCCACTTGTTAAGGGGAGGGGAAGTGATCCTTATTCTTGGCTTGATTATCTGCTGTGATTGGGGCAAGAGCTGTACTGACAGAGGAGAACCCAACCATCTGTCTTTTGTATTTAACAAATGATGGGGGAACCTTGGTGAGCAGCCTAAAAAGAAGTGTGCAGGACCTCACTAATTGTGCTTGGCAGCAGACACGGATGTTGGCTGCATGGGCAATGGGACAGAGAGATTTGGGAAGAAAGGCCCAGGCTGGTCCTGAGGAGCAGCTGGAAGCATGGCCCAAATTTTGGCCGACTGCATACTCAAGACTGCAGTACCCCTAGCAAGTGAGGGAGGATAGTTGATCCTCCTTTGGTGAGTGTACTGAAACAGTAGAGGCAGTAACCTGCTGGGCAAAGTGGACTTGTCATGAAGGATGTGCTTGAAGAGAGGGCACACAGGAATGCAGTGTCCTCATGATGAGAGGCAGCCTGGGTGACCTAAAGGGAGGGATGCCAGCCTCATATCCTCAACTGGAAGACCCACACATTGAAACCCAATTGGGCAGACATCTGCAACGGTTCACTTACAAAGCTCCCAACAGGAGGTCAATGAGGCCATAGTGTCTGGAATGCAAGGTAGGTGATGTGAGAGAATGTTACACTTACCTTGGTGAATGCCTCAGAATGTCACAGCAGCACTGAAAATGGAACGTTTTGTTGACCACAGGGTGTGATGATAGAGACGTAGATAAAGTTATGTGCTGTTATCTGGACAGTGATGTATAGTCCTCCCCCTACCCCTTTTCTTCTCCCATCAAGTGATGGTTACGATAGCTGCACTTGTTAGTACTGACACATACTGCTGTATGTGTAATAATTGTACATCATCTGTGTCTCATCATCCAGAGAGACTGATATTTTTGTCATATTGCAATGATTCCAATTATGTTAATCTGAAATAATAAAATATTTTTATAAAAAAGAGTAAACTTGAAGAAGGTGTCAATGCGATACAAAAAAGAAAGATTGGCCCTCCCAGAATAGGAGGTGTAGCAGAGGGCCAGTTGGGCCCTCCTGGGATTGCAAGAGTGTCATAGTGTCATAGAGATAAACCAAAGGACATTATCTGCTCTCTCTGAGTGGTGCTGCCCCCACTTTACTGGTGTCACACTGTAGACCCCTAAGCTACAAAAAGTGATTACAGGTTTTCTAAGAAAAGGAGAACTGTCAGAAGTCCCTAACTCTGCACCTTCTGAGTGATGCTTGAGTGGGAAAGAATGTTGAGAGTAAGACCAACCTGTCTGAGAATGTCTCTTCTATAGATTTTCGTATGGATCTGTGTATGGATCCTCACCCTGTACTCGTGAAATCAGTACACACTCATAATAGTTGTCATTTTACTATTTGATTATTTCTTACACACGATTTGTCTGTACATTCATGTGTACTAGAACGTAAGTATTATAACCATCTCAGCAATAATCAGTCAGAGTAGGGTTAAGGTGAAATATGATAAAATCATATTTCATCACACATCCCTATCCCACTAGTTTTCGTGAGTTGGTTCTAACCAGCCTAGTTACGTTATTTTTCATTATACGGCAATATGCTACAATGCCAATACATGCAATGTCTCCCTGCATACCTTATGATGCCTTCAGACTTGATGTTGAAGTCCATGGTTCAGTGGCTCCTCTACCATCCAGTTCTTCAGTCTAACCTGCTCCATTATCTACAGTATACCTTACATACATATCTAGGCGTAGTGTTCAGTGGTTAGAGGAAGGGGTTAGCTCATGCTCAGCTGTTGTAGCATTATGCAGTATATTCAAACAGAGCATTTTTTATAGGGAAGATTACTGCTGTTTTCCTTCCTATAGGATGGAACACAATAGGTAATCTCCCTCTGTAGCTATCACTGCAGCTGCATGACCAATAAAAATTGCATGCGCCAGAGACTGGAACTTTTCCTTTGCTGTCCTACTGACATGAGTTAGAAAACAACATAGCAATCCAAACAGGCATTTAGACTAAGCATTCTTTAAATATAAAAATAAAATAAATATTTTGGCTTTCTCTTTGCTTCTAGGCCCTTCACTTGCACCTTGAGTGCACACCTTTTCAATGCAAAAAAGGCATTGTTAAGGTAGCACGGATTACATTCAACACTAAAAGCACATTGAAGCCCTCACACACATACCGTGATGGTGAACATGGAATTGCAGCGTGTTATAAAACAATGAAACAATGACCAATACATAAGACATTAGCAGTTATTGTAAGGTCTTAAAAAATGAAGATTGAGCAATAGTTGTACAATTCTGAAACTATCCCATACATATATAAAGATGTTTTCGACTGTTTTTCAGTTTGGTTTTGGCCCCTTCAACGCCATCAACAAAAGGGACCAAATAGGACGAATAATAAAAAAACTGGTTGCCACCTACTGTCTACTGCAATACAACCAAATGTCACCAAGAGTAAGTTTACATTTCAAAGGGTTTAATTATCCGCAAATAAATGAATTCTATTGTAAAATAAAATGTGAAAGAAAAATCAGTCAAGCAAACTAATATAAATTACATTTAACAGCAGTACAAAATAATATATAATAAGCTGATAGCAAAGTTTAAGCTGTGAGAAATAATTCTCAAGAAATGCAACTACTTCCTGTCTCCATTACTATTTACCCATGCATAATATTTAGTGGAATACAACTTTGAAGGCAAAGGTTTAACTAAAGGCCTTATTTACAATTAAGCGAAGGCATAACAACCACCAAAAAGTGTGGATACCATATCCACTCCATTAGAAGTTCCTTGATGTCAACGGCAATCAAAGTATGGTGAATGGGTCATCCTCCACTTCTGGCAAATCTTCCACAGAGTCAAACACAGAGTAATGACAAAAGTCATCACACGTAAAAAACATTTTCAGTTCCTAATATGGAATGCAGTAGATGTGCAACCCATACGAAGACAGGCTGCATGTGATTTATGAGTTTCAAGATATCAGAAGTTATTTATCCTACTGCACAGGGTTAAATGGGGTTGTTGCAGTACTCGTTTGTATGATCACAAAAGCACAGGGGTCGCTGATGAAAAGTGTTTTAACAATTAGTTGCTGTACATATCTAAACGGAGACAGGAACCAGTAGGGAGTAAAGAAGGAATATTGTTTTTTCAGAGATACACACAAGAGAATAGAAGATGATAGAACTGAAATGGCAACTATTACATAGTAAAGGCAAAAGGCCAGATGTATGAAATACTGGTCACCAAAAACTGGTCACAATTTGTGACAAATATTTGTGCAACCAGCAAAGAATTTCACAAACCTACCTATGTACTAATATCTTGATTTGTAAGCTTCATAGGAAGCTATAATCTGACCTACCTCATGAATCTTAATGATATGCCACAAATTGCAATTCTCTCAGTTTGGTGGCCATAACAGGGATAATGGCTTGCTAGGGATAACCAACCACAGAATATTTTTTTAAATCCAGCCCGTTTTCCTTAAAGGGAAAAAAGAAAGGTGTTTTATTTTTTTCAACAAGTTTGATTAAGAGTTGGCAGTGGACCCTGAATCACTGCGTACGGGCCATCACACTTTGTTTTACATTTACAAAGCAAAATTAGTCTCCAGTGGACCCTTGACTTATCAACCCAACTCAGCAGTTTTTAAATGTTTTGTGATCATGTTGCAGTTGGAACACAGTAGGGTAGGACTACTATACACAGCTTCTCCTAAAAATTGAATTCAAACACTGCAAACTTCAAAACCATTTTTGCAGTTGCAAAATCTCAGTAGAAGTCTTGGTAAATAAAACAAATGGTTCATACATCTAGCTCAAAATATGCTTACAACGACTATATAGGGATTCAGAAATTTAGCATGCACCCCACCCAGTAGCTTGCCACCTATTGGTACATTGTGGTGTATTTCAAGAGAGAAAAGGCAACTGTAATCTCTTTACTGAGCTCACACCGGAGAAGAGAAAACTGTAGCTTACTTCCCCATTTAAAAAACACATTTCACTGACGATAATGCTATCATGTCTGTAACCATGTCATTACATTTGTCTAAATATTAATTAGGGTGGTCAGAAATTCATCTTGTCAAGTCTCCCATATATGTTTGCCAGACTTTGCAAAAAGCTGCTGATACAGTCCTGATTGTATTGCATCAGTTGTGAAAACACTTCTTTTGATCTATAGAGCTTTTATACATCTGGCATAATCTGCAAATTATTTTCTGCGTCGGAGGTGCTTGTCTTCTTGTGTGAAAATAATAAACTACTATATATATTTTTTTCCATTAGTTCTTTAAATTTTTTCCATACAATAGAGAAACATCTTTGGTGAGGGATTTTATATTATGTGTTTCTGATCGTCTGTAAGCTAGGGAATGCAAGAGCAAGATCCTAGTACAGAAATCCCTACCTACTGAAAATGAATGCTGAATGCTGTTGGCGCAAAAATACTTGCTCTACCCTACAAAATAGTGCCTTGGATCATAATAAACTAGGAGAAATCGGCTCCTGCTCGAGAGTAAGTAACTGAGGAAAATAACTAACCGGGAGGGATTGGGTCATATGATGAATTACAAATATTGCTTAATTAATACCAATAAACGAACGGCAGGCACACCTCCACTGATGTGTTTTCTACAGTGGCATATTTAGTAAATTTTTCTCCGACAGTAAAGACTTTATGTACATGTTTATTACAAACTTTGATCATCGGTGACTTACTGATTAAGGGAAAATGGAAGCCAATTCTGAGGCCAAAAGGTTACTTTGGACTGGACCCCTGCCGGTGTGGAGATATAAAGAACTCACTCAATGTATTACAGCCTTGTTGTAAAAGCCATCCTATGCTCTCATCTCCCCCTCTATATGTACGTACTTCTTGATATGAGCCAAATTCGGGGTAGTGGTTTCTGCGTTGTATGGGACCATCATAGACCCACTATTTTCTACCTCAAGATCTGATGTTTGGAGTAACTTGAGAAACAGTTTACTGATGAGGAATGTTCAGATATCTTTCTGTTCTATGAAGGTAACTGAAGCATGACTAAAATTCACTTGCTACAAATTACTACGAGTGGCATTGGTACCCATACAAAATGCACTCAGCCCACATCAGTCCCACCTAGCAGTGCTGGGGATGTGGGCAATCTGAAAGAAACAATTATCAGTAAGCTTCCTGTTGGACCTGGCTTTTTGACAGGGACATCCCCAAACTTTTTGCCTCCTTCCTCCTATTTTTTCTGACCTGTTGTTGTTGGCTTTTGACCTCTGAGCACTTTACCACTGCTAACCAGTGCTAAAGTGCATATGCCCTCTGTGTAAATTGTACTATTGATTGGTTTATCCATGATTGACTATTTAATTTACCTATAAGTCCCTATTAGAGTGCACTACATGTGCCTAGGGCATGTAGATTAAATGCTACTAGTGGGCCTGCAGCACTGGTTGTGCCACCCACCTCAGTAGCCCCTTAACCTTGTCTCAGGCCTGCCATTGCCAGGCCTGTGTGTGCAGTTTCACTGCCACTTCGACTTGGCATTTAAAAGTACTTGCCAAGCCTAGAAATCCCCTTTTTCTACATATAAGTCATCCCTAATGTGTGCCCTAGGTAACCCCTAGAGCAGGGTGCTGTGTAGGTAAAAGGCAGGACATGTACCTGTGTAGTTATATGTCCTGGTAGTGTAAAACTCCTAAATTCGTTTTTACACTACTGTGAGGCCTGCTCCCTTCATAGGCTAACATTGGGGCTGCCCTCATACACTGTTGAAGTGGCAGCTGCTGATCTGAAAGGAGCAGGAAGGTCATATTCAGTATGGCCAGAATGGTAATACAAAATCCTGCTGACTGGTGAAGTCGGATTTAATATTACTATTCTAGAAATGCCACTTTTAGAAAGTGAGCATTTCTTTGCACTAAAATCTTGTTGTGCCCTTCAATCCACGTCTGGCTAGGTTTAGTTGACAGCTCCTTGTGCATTCACTCAGACACACCCCAAACACAGGGTACTCAGCCTCACTTGCATACATCTGCATTTTGAATGGGTCTTCCTGGGCTGGGAGGGTGGAGGGCCTGCCCTCACACAAAGGACTGCCACACCCCCTACTGGGACTCTGGCAGACAGGATTGAGCTGAAAGGGAACTTGGTGCATTTCTTAGAGACTCTTTGAAGTCACCCCCACTTCAAAGGCACAACTTAGTATAAAACAGGGCCTCTGCCCTACCTCATCAGACACTTGCTGGAGAAGAAACCTGAACCAGAAACTACATCCTGCCAAGAAGAACTGCCTGGCTGCTCAAAGGACTCACCTGTCTGCTTTCTCCAAAGGACTGCTGTCTTGCTGTTGCCCTGCTGCCTTGCTGAACTCTTGTCTGGCTGTGAAAGTGCTCTCCAAGGGCTTGAATAGAGCTTGCCTCCTGTTCCTTGAAGTCTCAGGACCAAAAAGACTTCTTCCTTTCACGTGGACACTCCGTGCGCCGAAAAATTTCGACGCACAGCTTGTTTCGCGGCGAGAAAAACGCCGCACACCGACGCTGATCAACGCGACGCCCTCGGGACGATCGAGACTTCGACGCACAACCTCGCAAGGACAAAGCCGCCCGACTTCCAAGGAGAAATCGACGCGACGCCTACCGTGAGTGCGAAACTTTGACGCACGGCCTCGCAAGGACAACGCCGCCCGACTTCCAAGGAGAAATCGACGCGACGCCTGCCGTGAGACCAAAATTTCGACGCACGGCCTCGCAAGGACAACGCCGCCCGACTTCCAAGGAGAAATCGACGCGACGCCTACCGTGAGATCGAAACTTCGACGCGCAGCCCCGCAGAACGACGCGCAGCCGAAAAATAAGCAGGAGAACCCACGCACAGACCCGGGACATCTGGTAATCCTCGCGATCCACAAAAAGAGACTGTCTGCGCGCCGGAAAACGACGCCCGACTTCCCCGCGTGGAAAAGAACGACGCAAGTCTGTGTGTGCTGAGCGGAAAACAACGC